>NC_090839.1:57374900-57499900 GCF_028021215.1 Eschrichtius robustus | reverse complement strand
ATTTTAATTAATGAGCTTGGGTGTTGCAGAATTTTAAACTATTGTGGAAGGAGAAGCACAAGGCTGAAGGGAAAAGGACATCCTAACTACGTGTAGTTTTCCTTTCCTGTAGAAACAAGATACAGAATTTATTACAAAGAGATTGTTCTCAAACAAACAAACCACAGTGGAAAACATCCGGGTTTCCTATGATGTTCAGGCTCTGTCACTAGTTAGCCTTCCACAGAGAAATTCAGACACACATCCAGAAGCCAACACTTGCTTAAGAAGTCACGCTTACAATGAGGAAAAAAAAAAAGGCCCCAAATATCTTATTTGATGATTCTCCCGACACAGAATTAATAGCCTTAAAAGTAATACCAACACACATTTCAATCCTTCACTTCCTTGTCATCATTAAGATGTAAACAACTGGTAAGGGATTCCTAGGATAATCTCTGAACTTCATAATTAACCATCAGTAGAGTGTTCCTTTTTTGCCTCCGTGCCACCACTCAACCCAGGTTTGGGGGGGCGGGGGAAGCCTCTATGAAAATAGACAATCCACGGGAAGGGGAAGCTACGGATTAATGCATATTTCACGCTCCTTCTATTTCCTGGGCGAAAGCGCTTAACCAACTCACCTCATGATCAGGTACTCTGCCTCATGATCTGCTCTGGGAGACTGAGTCCCTCAGAAAGCTGGGAGGGAGAGCAAATCCTTTGCCCCGTGGCCAACCTCCCGAAGCAAAGGCATGAATGTTAAACGGCAGCCGGATCAATACAAGCAAATATAGCTCAACTACACCATTTATTCAGCCATGAGAGATGTCAATAGCCAGATTAGGGTGATCCATCTTTTTGATTTCCTACTGTCTTCCCACTGACTACACAAGAGCTTTTTCCTGTATTAAAAGTGTTTGCTTTCTCAACCATAAAAATTCCAATTATTACTCTGAGTGCTCTGGAGTTAAGTTGCTTGCTGGCAGTGGCCTTGAATTACCTGGATCAGTCCGGGGAAGTAGGGGGCTGCTGGAACAATCATAGGCACGCCATAGGGATGCAGGAGGACTCCTTGAGAAGGCAACATGCTTTACGGGAAGGTAGGATTCCCTCGGAAGCTCAACGCATCAATGGAGAGAGTTAGGGGAGAATCTATAGACCCAACTTCTTCGGAACCACAAAGCTGAGAGCCAGATCGCTGCTGTCAGGAGCCAAACGCTCATCAATGCGCAGAGGGGAGAGAAAGAAAATCCGGCATCAGCAACTCTTAATGTGAAAGTTTTCTTCCCAGACGACGAAGAGACACAGCAGCTGCAGGGTTGAAGCTACCAAAATGGAAGGTTCTATTTTGGGAACGGCTTGCCTAACATGACTAACCAAATACTCTTCATTAATTTAGTTCTCAGAGAGAGTGAGAGAGACCAAGAGACCGGGAGAGAGCTGGTCAAGCTGGGAGATTTGGGCTCTTCCTAACGAATTTGGGCAAAAGGCAAGGGACGGAGTCTGCGTGGGATGTCTAGAGAGGAAAACTGAGAAATGTAAATTGATATGATTATCAGTTGCCACTTAAAACCTAAGTAGGGGAATGCGGGCAGCCTCTGGTACTGATCACAAAGAAATGAAGAAGATACTTAGTCGAGTTTGTTATCCTCTGTCTCTCTCTCTCTCTCTCTCTCTCTCTCTCTCTCTGGTTTTAGTTTTAAAGGGCGATTTGTGCAAATAATAGTACCACCAGCGAATATCTGCAGTGCGTGCTATGCACGCAGGATGAGCTGAATTATTTACATATGTTTTGTAATTTCATTCTCACAACTCTCCCAAGTAGGTACTATTATCAGTTCCTGGTCCACATGGGAAATGAGGTTCACACTAGTTGAACTGCTTGCTCACAGCCCTACACGTGTGAGAGGCAGTGCCAGGCTACAAACACAATTCCTAATCAGCCACGATATCCATTACAGTACTATTTTGTTCTGTAATAGAACTTCATATGCCTTAAGAAAACTTTTTTAAACATTTTTTGTCTTTGAGCTTTCAATTGTTGTATTTTAATATGCAGTCTATAAATAAGAGATGACTCCCTGCTCCCTGAGTTTAAAGGCATAGCAAATGAACACCAAAACTGCAGGTGAAAAACACATTCTAGTATTTGAAAGCTTTCTGATGTTTGAAAATATCCCAGTGATTGTCTGGGATACATTACACGGAAATAGATAAACTTCGATGGGATTGCATGAATTGGAATTATGCTGACTTGTGTGTCCTACTTAATAGCTGTGTGTTCTTGAACAAGTTACTCAGCATCTCTGAACCTTAGTTTCTTCACTTGGAAAACTGAGATAGTAATAGATCCCCATAGGGTCGTGTGACAAGTAAAGTATTTGGTATCCTATCATGATGTGTACAATACAAGATGCATAGAGTATTTGCCATTCTTATCCTGTGTTTCCTGTTCTTCTACTAATACCTGGTATAGACACAGCTTTGACTTCAGATTGAAGGCGCAGAGAGCATTCAAATTGGCACTCTTCTAATCTGCATACCAGGAAAGAACGTGGGCGTGTTGAGAGTTTCCCAATTTCGAGAGCACAGAGTGAGCCCACTCAGCTTATGCTCAAGGCCCAGGGATCATCGAAAATCACCTTCAAACCGGACACCTGCTTACCACATTCCACCTTGAACTTGAAATAGGACATGAGATATGGATTTTGTCGAAACTTGGAGAGCTTCAGACACCGCAAAACATATTCAACTATTGGCTTTTTCTAAATCCAAATGTCAATTCCTCCACTTTTAGATCACCAAGGTGTTTTTACACGACACTAATTTTAGTTGCTTGATTTAGCTGCATAATTACATTTCTAGATAACGACAGTGGACAGCATTTGGCAGAGAATTCAATTATTTAAGGCTGAATTTGGGCCATCTTGACAAGGTTTCTCTGTAATTGATTCTCGTGTATCAAAGGGGCCACCTTGTTACAGTTCGGAAAGCTCCAGGAACAGCTGTGAGTTGACCCCTCTTACTTAACAGCCTGATATTTCTAATTTTAGCTTTTGACTCTGACTTTCAACACTGCGTTTCTGAGAAGTTACCAGTGAGGACAGTGGCCTTGCCATGAGACAGCTTCCTGGGAGGGGAGAGCTCTTCCTGACTTTGGTAAGGGGTGGGTCAGATTGTACTATGTCTCTGGTGTTATAAAGTAGAAAGACCACTGGACCAGGAGGCAGGGAACTTAATTCAGTCGTGAAGGCCAGAAACGTACACATTTAGACTTTGTTTCCTGAACCTCATATAGAAGTGACAATACCCACTTACCCTTCACCCAGAGGGCTCCGATAAGCAAAAGTGTGGGAGTGTTTTGGAAACTGTAGAGTTACATAAATACAAAAGATTATTCTGTGTGTTACTCTATGTGTTGTTTTTTTAAAGAACCTGATGATCCATTTCAGAAACATATTATAGGTAGATCTTGGAGATATCATGCTTGGATGCCAAACCCCTGCGATAAACAGAATATCACAATAAAGCAAGTCACACACATTTTTGCTTTCCCAGGGCATATAAAAGTTATGTTTATACTATACTGTAGTCTATGAAGTGTGCAATAGCCTTATGTCTAAAATAGTATATATCTTAGTTTAATAATACCTTATTGCTAAAATATGCTAACCATCATCTGAATCTTCAGCGAGTTGTAGCAGTAACATCAAAGATCAGTGATCATAGGTACCAACAAATAGAAGAATAATGAAAAAGTTTGAAATAGGGAGAGAATTGCCAAAGTATGACATAGATACAGGAAGTGAGCAAATGCTGTTTGAAAAGTGGTGCCCATAGACTTGTTTAACACAGGGTTGCCACAAACATTCAATTTGTAAGAAACGCAGTATCTGTGAAGCACAATAAAACGAGGTGTGCCTGTACACACAGGACATATAGATGTATACTATATAATTTGCAGAGGATATTTTCTCTTTTCTTTTTAAGAACTCCATGCTACAAAAGCTTTTCTGCTCCTGAGTAATGAGTATCTCTTTTCCTCTCTCTGAAAATAAAGGCTCGTTGTTTTGTGACCCTTTTCACTTTGGCTGCCAGGAAGCTCAGAGCCCAAAAAGAGGTTCAACTCTGTCCATTTTATTGGCCTTTACTGCCTGCATGTTTGTGTTTTCATCTTCCTGTTCTCACCACCTCCAGTCCTGTTATTCACATTTTCTCTGATTCTGATTTTATATTTAGACATTACTGCCATGTATGATTGTAGTGGTTATACTTGTAAAATGGTATGAACAGAATGTACCCTTGTTCAAAACCCAGCCCCAAAACTTTATGACACTATAAAACATAAAAATAAATAATGGTCACTAAGCAAAACCTCTTTTTTCTAACATGGGTTCTGTTTTCCCAAATGGGAAGCATCCAGTATTACTGGACTGTAATTCTTTCCTCTTGGGTCCATTTCCTCCACTGAATGTGCAGGTACCACATTCCATGTACCTCTGCTTTCCAGTGGCTCATGGTAAATGGTCAGCTACCCAATGTCGAATGGGTGGTATTAAGCTCATAGAATTTTGCAGGAACTTAAAAAAAAATGTAGAATAAAAAAATAAGGTGAAGAACAGGGGAGATAGTTCTGGCAGCAGGTAGAAAACATAGGTAGGTTGCCAAAACGGACTGAATTTAAACCAAGGGCCATGTATCATTATCACTCTGGCCATCACGGGCAGGGAAGGGCAAACATTTTTCTGTAAATGGGCAGATTACAAATATTTTAGGTGCTGTGGACCTTAAACTGTCTGTTGCAACTACTCAAAACTCTGCTGTTTCCATGTGAAAATATTTACAATAAGCAAATGGACTCTGAAATTTGAATTTCCTATAATTTTCACCTGTCACGAAATATTCTTCTTTTGAGTTTTTCCAACCATTTAAAAGTGTCAAAACCAATCTTAGCTCGAGGGTCGTACAAAAACAGTCCAAGGCCAGGTTTGGCTCTCAGGCTGTGGTTTGCCGACCCTTCATTTAGAGCATATATTTTACAAACCTCTGGAAGTCCGACTTCAATACAATGACAGGTATATACTCCATTTTTGTTTACTTCTGCTTCTTCACTTGCTTCTGGCTTTCCTGCCACTTCTTTGGCGCCAGTTCTGTCAATTATCCCTGTGTCAGGGATTTCCATCAAGCCTTGTTTTTTCTTAGCCCGCCGTTGCTAGTTCAGGCTCATCCATCCTCCCTGCAAAAATTCTCCCGTCTTTCTCCACCTTCCGTGATGACACCCCCTTCTTAGTTAGTGGCCTCTCTTTTCCTTTCCTGGATTAAAGTGGTTCCTCTCATGCTGTCAGATCCTACGTCTCCTTCCCCAGATCCTGAGAGCTAACACGAGGGTGACCCTGCCCACCAGCAGCCCTTCCAAGCAGCAGTCTCCCCAAGTTGAAACACCCACATACCCATGTAGGAGAAGGAAAGCGAACAGAAACACAAGTGTTGGCTGGAGGATGGGAAAGGGGAGCATTCAGAGAAGACTGGTTCCTGCCTTACGGATTCTATTGGTCAACAGAGCCAACTGCAGCCTCACGGACCAAATCCAGTTCATAGATGAGGATGATGAGGATGATGACGATGGAGGAGGGTTTGTCTGCATGGTGTAAAAATAAGCTAATATTTTTAAACGGAGGCAGCTTATATAAAACGTAGATCTACAACATCTCTTGAAAGACTGGAAGGTCTAGAAACCTTGGTACACACTCCCTTGGCCCAACAGTCCCTGAAGCCTGGGAAGGAGCTGCCCCCTCCTCCCCAGATGGGGAGCTCTCCGTGAGACCATTTCCATCATTCTCTACCTGCTTCTTGAAAAGCAGCCGAATGTCAGTTGCCACTTGTCCACCATTAAAAACAAAACAAAACAAAACATAACAAAACAAAAAGCATAAAACTGAGTGTTCCTCTGAAAGCGTTAAGCATACTCGTTAGCTTTTGGATATTAACAGTGGTTACCTCCCAATACGAATTTATGCAGATCATCTAATTACCCATACCTCCCCATTTCCAGGCCAAGTTGGGTGACAGAGAATTTCCTATAGTTTTCAAGGCCTTTCACAATATTCCTCAGCTTTTCCAGATTCATCCTCCAATACACACTGTCCTTCCTTCTACAAATCACTCTTCTCCGCAAACCACACTGGCAAGTTGCCTTTGCCAAACACCTTCATGCATCTAAGACTCCTTACAAATTTGCCTGCTATGCAGAACTACCCTTCCTTCCTTCCTTCCCTTCCTCCCTCCCTCCCTTCCTTCCTTCTTTCTTTCCTCCCTCCCTCCCTCCTTCCCTCCCTTCCTTCCTTCCTTCCTTCCTTCCTTCCTTCCTTCCTTCCTTCCTTCCTTCCTTCCTTCCTTCCTTCCTTCCTTCCAATTGAACATTACTGGCCTAAGTCAAATGCACAAAACCTTCCCCACCACCCCAGGCAGAACTAAATACACTCTCACCTGTGTCCTAAAGTCATGTTAGCATTGTATAATAATAATTCTTTTAAGTGTGATGACTCCTTCTAGAAGGTAGACTGGCTCAAATAAGGAAGCATGCCATTCATTCTTATTCACCCAATGACTAAAATGCTAAGTAGACAAATGAAGTTTCCCCAAATGCTTCTTAAGAGAATGACTGACTGAATGAATGCTTTGGACAAATGCAAGTAAAGCTGCTTTCACATACTGCCTTTGCAAGGGGTCTCCAGACCACTGAGAGCTACAAATTTCCAAGGTCATCTCAAGTGACCCGGGGGCATCTGGGCACAGTTGAAAAAGCATGAGTTTCATAGTTGGAGAGTCTGGGTTGGGATCTTGGCTCTGTCATCCTTTTAAAGATTTGACTGGAATGAAATACTTAGCCCTGAGCCCTGGTATCCTTGGGGGTAAAACAGGACAACACCGGGCCCTTCGCACAGGTACGCTGCTGCCGTGAAATGACAAGGGTGCATATGGGTGTTCCTGGCACTCGGAAAGTTCAAAAAGTGCTGGTTTATTTGATGTTTCCTTCTTCGGCATGTCTTTCATGTACTCATTTCAGTTGTTTTCTAATCATCCCAATCCTCAGGTCAAGTCTGCCTCCTCAATGCCCCATGTGTACCCCACACCGAGGTCTCTGTAGGAAACTTCATTCTTTCTGTTCCCTCACACGAGCCATGAACAGCCCCTTCTTCAGCAAGCAGCCACACGTTTGATGCTCCAGGCAGCCTCCCCACCTTCTCTAGCACTCACGACCCCACTTGTCTAAGCCCCCAAAAGACCAGCAGTGTTCTGACCTAACATGGTAGAGATCCGGCTGGTAATCACTTGCAGGTATGCTTCTATTTTATTTCGTCCACCTCCTCCTCCATCATTGTTTTCCTGTCTTTCTCACAGGACTGGGCATAGAGTAGATGTTCAGTAGGCACTTGAGAATTACCTTTGGTAGCCAAAGGATGATAGGGAGGTTCAGAGAGGTTAAGTGACTTGTCTGAGGTTAAACAGCAAAAATAGGTGCTTTCTTAATTAGCAAGAGCCAGTTTTCCCTTCGACACGCCCCTAACCTCTGCTAGACCATGACAAATGACCACTCTAGAGCAACGACTCGAACCAAAATTGATAAACTCCACTCACCACCAGGCATGCATTCAAACCCAATCCAATGTAGGTAAGAACACAGCACGGAAGGGCTTTACCTCAAAAAGAAATGGACCTCAAAGAAAAAGTTCCTAAGATGCTTATGGCCCTGAGGCCGAGGACTGACAGGTTAGTTCCTGGAAGAGGGGAGACTGAAAGTATCATGTTAATTACCAGGGAGGCAAGACCTTCCACAGGAAAAGCTTCCACAGACTGTGGGTAGAATGTACTGGACCACCGATCAGCTGTTCTCCAAGTTACAGTCACCTCATTTGTAACCTCAGCAAAGGACCAATCCAGCTAGGAAAGTCACATCCGGGGAAGAGACGACACATCCCCAGCCCATTGGGTTCAGTTAACATGTGTAAATGAGGTGATGCGCAGAAAGCTTTTACACGAGTGATAAGTACCAAGTAAGCATCAGTTCTCACTGTGGCAGTACTATAGTCTTCTACGGCCCGACCCTTCCACCGGATTCTAGCTGTGTGTTCTGGTGCAAATTACATAACGTCTCTGTGCCTCAGATTTATTATCTGTAAAATAAGAATATGATTAGTAACCACACCTCATGGGGTGGCCTAGAGATTTAAATAAGAGTCATATACAGGTTGACTAAAAGAGTCACAGACACGTTTAGCTGAGGGACTGGCTCTGAGCAGATAGTGGGTGCAGTAGTTGTCATAGTAACAACACATTAGCAGCATCTGCTTCCAAGGATCAAACCAGCTCAAATCAGACCTCCGCCAAACCCTTCCTCCCTTCAACTGCTAATTGGTTAAATAAAATAGTTCTTACGGGTGCTACCTGTGATGTGCCTTTTTGTCGTAAGAACCTACCTTCTTCTTCCCGGATGTAAACCAAAAATTCAGACAGAGAGGCTAACGAGCTTGTGGGCGTAGCTTCTGTACACGGAAGACACCGTTTTGAAAACAAAATACGAGAATTTCTAACTCAATTGAGGGTTTATGGGGATGGAGAAAGTAGTGCCTCTGAAACAGGAATAACCCAAAGAATCCAGGACACTGGGTCACTCCTACCCGACAGTATCGCCACCCCCCCCAGAAAAAAAGTGGTTATGAAGATGCACAAAGAAAATTCCAGTAGGTCTTGTAAGTGAAGAAGCTGCTGATTATCATTAGAAACTCGAGCCCCCAGTGGTGGAGGCAGCACCAGTGTTCCTTTTGGATCATTAAGCGCTTCTTGACCTGATTCTCCTCTGAAAGCCAGACTGACTGGCTGAATGAGCAAATCTAAGAATATCAACCCTGCACATCATCTCTGCTGAGATCAACAATGCTTCAGGAACTGACACCTGACCTGTCTGGGGATGAATGGCAACTGGGTTTGAGAATGTATTGACCTTGCTCCAGGCAAACAAATCCTCCCTGGGGACTCTCGGGATGGGGGATGAATAATCAGCCGCTCCCCCAGATTGAGCTCATGCCCTCCCTGCATCTTCTGCCTCATGTGCCACAAGCAGGTCCCTGCAGGAGCCGGGTACAGAGCCCACTCCAAATAGCACGAGTCTCCAGGACTCAGAACTGGGTCTTTCTGTCCCAACCCCATGCACGCCCTTTACTCTCTGGGAACGGACTGAACCACCTGAGCTCTACGCACATCCTTTTCCCTTGAGAGACTAAGAGTCTGCACTGGCCTCTCCCAAAGCTAGCTCTGCACTAAAGATGCCTCATGAGATGCTTTATTGTAAAAAGAACCGCGTGGCCAAAGAAGTGGGAGAAATTCAGCTTGTTCTCTCTCCCAGTTGGGGGTTCATGGTGCATAGCACAGTAAAGCACCTGAAAAGTCCTGCAAGGGGAAAATAATGGAAACCTGTTTGACCTTGTTTGAGGCGGACATTCCCAAGATTATCTGATGACTTGACTGGCCATCCATCTATCTATCTATCCATCCATCTATCCATCCATTTTGCTGTCTATTTCACTATCTGGCTATTGAGAATAATAAATCATGTCAGTCCCTGTGCAAAGTTCTCCACTGCTTCTCCTAGTTGCCCTCCTCCTATTTCTTCGCCTTCATCAGAATCTTTGTGACCATCGCCATTATCATCATCACAGTTGCTATGTATTCAATGCTTACTTTGTGCCAGGCCCTGCACTAATTTCATCAGATGCATTATCTCAGGTGATCCTCTCTAAATTCCTATGAAGCAGATTCTGTTAAATGTATTACATTACAGTCAGGAAAATAGAGCCACTCAGAGGAAAAGTAAATTGGCCAAGAAAATACAGCCAGTAAATGACAGAGCTGTACCTTGAATGGGCCAGAAGCCCCAGTGCCTAACAACTATAAGAAGCCCTTCTTTGGCCTGTGTTGAGGGTCCCTCTGAATTCATCTGTGGACCCTTGAGGGCCCTCTGAACCTCCATCAGATTTTGAAGTATGTAGCCAATATATGCTATGCTTTTTCTGAAGGAAAGACATGGAGAGAGTCAGAATGCCTTTAGTCAGTCCCACAGTGACAGCTCGGGTGACCGTCCTCACACGGAATCATGTTGACCGGCACTGTGGATGTACACCTGCCACTCAAAGAACTCTCGCCACAGCTCAGCAGGGCTGAGGGTTTCAAGAAGACAAGAAGGTCAAACAACTTGGGAAGAGGCTGCGGCATCTACACTGTAAAACCAAGGCGGCCACTAAGAGATCCAAACGCACACCCTCAGCCTTCTTGTCCAATAATGAACAATCATCCAACAGGGATTGCTTTCCCTCCGCCGAAGCTTTCAGGCCAGGAAACAGACAATAACAAACCAACGAGCTGGTGTTAGGCATAGAAGGGCATCCACCAAACCCAGCGCTGGGGGAGAACGGAGGTAGGAAATATATGCTTGTGTTTTCAGAGATGATGCAGTCTGGTCTTGTAGCCAAGACGGAGAGAGGAAGGACCCAGGACCAAGCTGTGCAGCTGCTGGGCGTCTAAAAGGCTGAGCCAAGGAGCTGACCACTGCAAATGGTTTCTCCGCGATGTCATGGCCAGACAGCTGGTGGCAACAGAGAGCCTCTGACAGGTGGGCTTTTCAACTTCCCAGATTAGCAGCGCCCTTCTGGGACACTCTGGGGACATCAAAAGAGGAACCACCCTGGGTGACCTCGTTTCGTTTCTGATTCTACATCTATTTTTAAATATTTTGGGAACAAACCATATATATCTTTTACTATTTGCCAGACACCTTCTAACCCCTTTAAGTATTAACTCGTTTAATCTTTTTTTTTTTTTTTTTTAAGTATAGTTGATTTACAATGTTGTGTTAGTTTCAGGTGTACAGCTTCAGATTCTTTTCCATTACAGGTTATTACGAGACACTGAATACAGCTCCCTGTGCTATATAGTAGATCTATGTTGTTTATTTTATATATAGTAGTGTGTATCTATTAATCCCACACTCCTAATTTATCCCTCCCCCTCCTCTTTCCCCTTTCCCCTTTGGTTACCATAAGTTTGTTTTCTATGTCTGTGGGTCTGTTTCTGTTTTGTAAATAAGTTGACCTGTATTATTTCTTTAGATTCCACATATGAGTAATATCATATAATATTTGTCTTTATCTGCCTGACTTACTTCACTTAGTGACTACTCACTTATCACTGGTTGACCCCAAACATCACAGTTTCATGAATCAATAAAGTCCCATATTGCTTAAGCTAGTTTGAGTTGGGTTTCTGTCCCTTGCAACTAAGGGTAGATACACATCCACACATGCATAAAAAAAGTCATAGGAGATACCTTTTGCTTATTTGTATCAGCAAACATTTTATAGCACTTTATAAGTGCCAAACACCATTCTAAGCACTTTAAAAACCTTAATTCAGGGGCTTCCCTGGCGGCGCAGTGGTTGAGAGTCTGCCCGCTAATGCAGGGGACATGGGTTCGAGCCCTGGTCTGGGAAGATCCCACGTGCCGCGGAGCAACTAGGCCCGTGAGCCACAATTGCTGAGCCTGCGCGTCTGGAGCCTGTGCTCCGCAACAAGAGAGGCCGCGATAGTGAGAGGCCTGCGCACCACGATGAAGAGTGGCCCCCGCTTGCCGCAACAGGAGAAAGCCCTCGCACAGAAACGAAGACCCAACACAGCCATAAATAAATAAATAAATAAACCCAAAGTTAAAAAACAAACAAACAAACAAACAAAAAAACCTTAATTCATTTAATCTTTTAACAGGTGTCTGATATTGGTGCCCGTAATAGGTAATAGCCCCATTCTACAGATGAGGAAGTGTAACTCAGAGAGCTCACATCATTCGTGGCTAGTTAGTTGAGTGAGAGGGCCATAGCCAAAGCCATGCCTGTCTGTTTCCAAAACCTATTTCCTTTCCTCTGCGTGCTTTCCATTACCCACAATGTTGATGTATTTGCTAAGTAAGGCATCCTGGAAATCTACTAAGGAGCCAACACCAGCACTCAGGTACCCACCTTATAACCCTTGCCTTCATGCTGAAACCTCTTGTAAGTGAGCCCTAGGAAAAACTGCATGAACGGTGAGCAAGAATTCCAAAATATCCTTCCAGAGAAATCCCACTGCTGCAGAGCCATGACAACACAGATTGCACCACCTCCAAACTATATTCAGACCCAGACACAGAAACAGCGACCTGAAATCAACCTACTGCCGTCCACATCTTCTTTTTAAATAATGTTTGGCAGACAGAGCTGTTTGCCCCTTCCGCAAATAAAACTTATTGGGCTGGGTGGGTTTTAGGTGCTTATTTTTATGCACACCCACCTATCACAAATCTGAACTCAACAAGTCGGCATTCCATAAAGTATTTACTGTGTTCGTTTGCATCTCTCCAAACAATATTGAATAGAGCTCAGTGTGGAAATTCACAGATTCCAGGGTGGTTGTGTATGTTAGGATTACAACCCAGACCTCACTTCCTTAGAGGCTCTGTGGCTGGCCTCAAAGATGAATATTCCTTTTAGGACCAAAATGGAACAAAGGGACAAAAGGGAACTGAAGGATTTAAAATCAGGCTAAAAAAAGAAAAAAGAAAAGGAACCCTGGCACTGGAGCAGCCTTCCTTAACTGCTTGAAACTTACCAACGATGCCCAACTTTTAGTGTGGTTTATCCCCATATGTTCCCACACTCCCACTGGGACCTAACATTTGCAGGCGCTATTTATCATTCTGGTTAGTGGTGTGCTCATCTGCCTACCACATTAAGCAGCCCTCGTTGTTATTTTTATAATTACTGGGAGTCTTTTTCATGTTGCACTCCGCCAGAATCTCAGCTCACCACACACCTGTTATACTCAGAACACATGGAGAGATGGGGGCGCGTCTGGCAGAGAAGGAAAGGGGAAGATGGCCTTCCTGCTCACTATGCAAACCAAAATCAAGAATAAAGAAGCCACTGGGTACCTTTTTTTTAAGGCTGTACTCAGGGCCAGTTTGTTATTTAACAAACACTCTATGCTCATTGAAGAGTTCATTTATTAGAATAAATGATGTACTGTTTTTTTTTTTTTTTTTACAAACATGAATTCCTTTTGTCATTGTAGTGACTGACAATAAGTATTATGCTCCCCATTTTACAGATGAGAAAACTGAGACAAAGAAAGGTAACTTGCCAGTGGGCACACAAGATGGCAAGTGGTAGATCTGGACGCAGTTTAAATCCAGGTGCTCTGAAACTACTCTACTACACTGCATTTTAATCAGCATCACTACCAACAGACCTCCACCACCATCTCTCTTGTCACCACTACCACAACTATCACCAGCACCTCCACCACCATCAACACAACCACCATCATCACCAATAGCAATTAGCACCACCCCCCCCAGTACACCACCACTATCATCACCATCGCTACCTCCACCACTGCTATCACTACCAGCATCAGCACCACCACCACTGCACCATCACCATCACTACCTCCACCACTGCTATCACTACCAGCATCAGCACCACTGTCTCTACCACCGTTGTCAGTACCAACACTATCACCATGGCCATCAGCATCACTCCCTCCATCACCAGCCCCTCCACCACCACTACCAAGAGTAAAAACATTTACTGAGCTTTCGTTTGCCAGGGGCTGTGCTGGGTGCTATACAAATAATCTCATGCCATGCTCATGACAACCCTATGTTACTGGTCCTGCTACTACCTCTATTTCACAAATGTAGAAACTAAGCTTCAGAGTGGTTAAGAGACGTGTTCACTTAGCTGGTCAGAGGTCCATAATCGCCATTATGTTTTTAAGATTCAAAGCCACTTTTGCCTGACGCCGACGGGAACGCATTTAACTCCTGAGCTCCCTTGACTGGAGGTGGGGGATGGAGCATTGCCCCCCGGGACATTTCATCCAACTAGCTCTCCACTCCTCACTCACGATTCCAGAAGTCTGCTGCCAAGATACGAGAGGTCACCCTGCTGATCTGGGTGTCATTTTGTGTGGTAACTCTGCTACCAAACAGTGTGCGAGACCACCCGCTGAGATTCGGAGCTCTGGCCAATTAGAATCCAGGGAGCTTTGGCTGGAACTGGCTTGTAACTCTCCTCGGTGAAGCCCCATATATTCCAGGGTGGTACCTCCTGAGAAATTCCCATCCCCACCCAAGCCCTCATTTGCCCCTCTCCAGAATATTACGTGTGTTCTCCTTTGGCTGAACACCTGCAGTGGGGGGTGGAGGAGTGTCACAAAGAATATCAGGTTTATTTTTCAAAACTTTCACTCCCGTCCGTCTCTGGGGTCAACTCCCAGTGACCATCCTCTTGCGGCTGAATTATTGCAGTGGCCTCCTACCTGAGCCCCTGCTTTCAATCTTGTCCCCCTCTAATCTGTTCTCCATAGAACAGCCAAACTGGTCTTTTTAAAGGTTAAATTCAGTCATATTTGACCCCTGCTTAGAGACCCTCTGTGTTTTGGGGTTTTTTTTTCCTTTTTATTTCTCTTGGATTAAAATCCAACCTCTATATCCGTGCTTCTAAACCCCTATGGCTTCTGGCCCCTCTCTGCCTCTTTTGCCCTCTCTCACTGACCTCCGGGCTCCCTGGCCTTTTCTCAGCCCCCCTGAGATCACCCAGGCTTGGGACACACACTCTCTGCCTCAGTGTGAATGGTCGCTCCACCCCTACCCCTTTGTCCACCTCCTACTTGATCTCAGCCTCAATGCTCCTTCCCCAGAGAGAACACCCTTCACCGCTGAATCCAACCCCTACTATTTTCTGCGGACCCTTCTTCTTTTCTTTCGGACCATTTATCACCACCTGCAATACAGATATATACGGTGATCACTTAGGTCTCCAGCAAACTTGTGAGCTCCATGAAGGAAAAATGAAGTTGGTTTTCCTTGCCTATGTCTCTTTAGGGACTAACCCAATTTCTGAGGCAGAACAGAGGCTAAGTAAATATTTGTTGAATGAATGAGCGAGTGAATTAATTATTAACCAATTACTTAAGTGAGAGAATGAGGTCTGATCCACTCATTATGGGTGTCACACGCTTTGCTGTAGATGACTCGATAAGTCTCATAAATAGATCATGAAGTATGAGGAACATTCTACAAATGGTTAAGAACATAGCTTTTCTCTTCTCTGAGAGTATCGGGTAAACTTTCAAAAGTCTGTCTCACGTGTCAGCTGATAGTTGTCTTATGTAATATAGTAATTGCTGGCTTGAATTAAAGACATCGTTATTTTGGAGAGTTGTTCTTTTTCTGATATAAAAAGTGAAGGATCCATCCCTTATATTAACACATCATCTTGGCATGCTACGTGATTAAGGAGGAAATGTGGTTTTATTTTTTGGGCAATGGATATTTTTCACAAAGCCAAGAAGAGCTCTCAGAATAAAGGGATGTTTATTTGGGTGAATCACCAGCTTTGCACAAATCCCAAGTGCTAATTGCATAATGGGTCTTTACAAAATGCCATAATACGGGTTCGGCCTGTTTCTCTGTTTTCCGTTGGAAAAATAGATTGTTTAATAACCCATCAAAGCTATATGTAAACCTACTAAACAATGGAGCAGATGTTGACTGCTGTCTTGTGCCTCGTAGACATAATTAAAGACAATGAGACACTCACAAATTCATATAATAGAGGACAAACACAAACACAAAAATCAGTACAATATGAATGTAAGCTGCATTTGCAGGACACCTGCTTTCTTAGTCCAAAATGCTGTATCATATTTCCTGTGATGAGAAACGTTTGTAACATTCTTTATTTACTTATGTAAATATGTACATTCTGTTCTCCACTTTTCAAGAAGATGAGACTGGAAAAGGTAGTCTTTTCAATGGGATATTTGTTTCAATTTCATTACTGCTAAGACCCTGGACAGTTTCAAAACACGTTTTTAATTTTCTCATAAGCATAAATGTGAATGAGAACCAGTTAGCCAAAACTCTCACAGTTCTAAAAGAAATTAAAGCCCTGGTTTGGGTGGGGTTTGGTTGGGGCTTTATTCATTTGTCTTTGCATTCAATCCTTCATGCATCATTTAGGAATGCTACTAAATTGACATGTTTATTTCCTAAAAGCCTTACATCTCTTTTTTTAAAAGTCAGGCGCATTTCCCTAAAATCACACTTTTATCTTATATAAAAAGAAGCCGGTTGGATAGCATATTTAAAGAATCATCCTAATTTTCTAAGTATTCTGTTTGCCCCTCAAACTCCTACTCAGATCTCTGTTCGTTGTCATCAGTCAGTTCTATAGGGGAAGGAATAAAACCACACACAAAGTGAAATGAATGGTACAATTAAGAGAACACAAGTGCAATACCCCCCTTTCCCCTCTCCCCCCTCCGCCTCAAACCCAGGGCTTTTCTCTGCAGATATCTTGAAAAAGGAATTGAGGGTTGTAAATACACCATGTGATTATATACTTTTTTTTCCTTTCAATTAGGAACAAAAAAAAAAAAAAAGAGGGAGGTTAAAACCCACTTTCTATGGCTCACGAGACAGGAGAAAGTTTCCTAGATCCAGAATTCTCAATTTGGAAAATAAATATCCTCCCTCATGTTCAAAACGAAGCCAAATTCTTTTTCTGTGAATAATTTTAAAAAACTTAAAGCCTCAAAAATCCCATTGTTTAAAGAACACACGAAGTCCTATTGACTTGTCGTGAACAGTGATTCTGCCTTCAGATCACCCGCCATCTCCCTTGTCTGTTGTTTTTGATGCCATGGAAGGAAGGGGGATTCTCACGTGGTCTGCATCTCTTTATGCTAATAAAACGGTGTCAGCCCCTTTTCACAGACAACACCATAAAGCATGAACACCAAATGGGAAACAAATAGGGCCGTGACGCCACTGTGAAACAAACCAATCAACCCTGAAACACCTAAGATAGATGGCACCCCCTCCTTCATTCATTCTTTACAGGAAAGCAATGGAAATGTCCCGAGGTGAATCTGATTAAGCCCACAACACACACACACACACACACACACACACACACGCACATACACACACACACACACACACACACACACACACACACACGCACACACACACACACACACACACACAAGCTCAGGAAGGTTGTAAAGCACTAAATTCTCTTGACTGATGAAGCAGCCTGCATTGCATTGAGGAAAACAGCCTGGCAAGCCCAGACCCCACTCCCAGAAATTCCTTTATTAACAGGACCAGGCCCCGCACGTGAACAAAAGCAGTGGTGCGGGGTGTATGAATCATTAATACGGCGCTGGGCAATGGCTGCATTTCCTGTGTTGGTTGGAGAGCTGCTCAGCACAACGGCGATTTGGGGATTGGAACTGGCAGTGGGGAAACGCACTCCATGCTTCTGAGCGCTTCCCATCAGCCCTCTCCCTCCCTGGCTCTCCCTCCCTGAGTCTGACGGCCTCGCTGTGTGTTGTCACTTACTCAACAATAATCATAACGGCCTAAAATCGCAGAAAGCTTCAAAGTTGAGAGATCTCCGGACTCCTTCCCTTTTGGACAAGTTTTGCAAGAGAACCGAGGGCGCGGTGAAACGCAGAGAGCTGGCCTAGCAGAGGCCGGGGTGGATCGGGCAGGATCAGCGGCCTGCACGGCCGGGGAGAGGCCAAGGGCACCGCACAGAACCGTGCTCAGGAGGCTGGCGCTGGAGGCAGACAGTCTGGTTTTAAATATGGGCTCTTCCACCTAGGCCTCCCATCTTAAAAAAACAAAGACCAAAATGATTCTTATCAACCCTCCTCCTGGAGGCCTTTTGCGGGGGACTAAACGAGGTAATCCACGTAAAAGGGCTTAGTCGTGTGCCTGTCACCCCGTAGTCCATAAAAGTTATTGATTATTTCACTGTTTTCATTACTTTATTATCTCATCCTCCTCCTCAGTGAAGCCTGCTGGATTCTCTGTTTATCTACATGATCTCAGAAGCGGCATCTCTTCCTGCTTATAGAGGAGTCTCACTTTTTGAATGGAACCAAAAGGAGACTAAAAAAAAAGAGAAAAAAGAGAGTTCTCAAGAATCCTGAGTCACATGTTCTAAACGGAGAACCCCCCAGTGGAAGGTTGTGCCATTGCACCCTGAAGAAAAGGATTTCTCCACTTAACTGTTCAGTGCAAACACTTGGGGGCGGGGGGAGAAAGAAGGAAGGAAGCAAAAAAATGCATAGCTCTATACAGATTATTTGGATGAGAGAACCTGTCAGAGAGTTTAAGTAGAGACAATTGATAGGCCCAAAGCCAAGCCATTTGCAAGAGGTGCTTTTGCATTTCCAGAAATTCCAGGAGCGGCTCAGGTGAGAGTGATGTGAAGCTCGGAGTCCGACGCTTCGTTCTTCTGCTTCAGAATAAAGAGGACACAATGACACAGGCACCCTCTCACAGGACAGATCCAGGGTCTAAAAATGCACATGTCAGCTGGACAATCCATCCTGAAACTGGGGCATCCACCCAGGCGTCAGCCAAGGACCCAGGCACCACCAAGCCCCGGAAGGACTCCCCCGGACTCTCCCGGGTGACAGTCTGCACTTTAGCCAGCACCCTCCCTAGGAAAGCTTATGGGAATGAACTTCAGTGCGTGTGCTCAGGTCCCTTGCATCACAGAACAATGACATTCTGAATAGAAATAAATGAAGCCCCTGCAGTGTGATTCTGTCAGCTTTTGAAAGTAAATAACTTTGCTACTGACAAGAGCAAGACACTTTTTATTGTCCCTCCTCCTGTCACAGAGCATTAATTGAGCTGTGCGGCCACATTACAAGCCAACACCACCGGCAGGACTTAAAGGGGGCAGGAGGAGGAGGGGGAAGAGACCCAGGACAGGTGGGAGGGACCGTGGGACCTGCGAGAGACACCGACCTCCACCCCCGCCACCATATGAGGCCTCGTGTGTGTCCTTGGCAAGCCATGGGGGCATATATCATGTTGATTTGGGAGAAATGGAAAATAAAAAAATTATGTTCAATAAACAGCTTCCATAAACAGACACTTCTTTAACACAGATACGCATTCATTCTTTCAGTCACTCTTCCATTTCTTCAAGAAACATCTATTGGCTTCTCACTCTGTCCCAGGTACTGTGCTAAAGATCACACTTAATCTTACAAAGAACAGTATGCAATAGTTATTCTTATCCCAATTTTTCAGAGGAAGCAATTAAAGCCCCCAAATCAAGTAAAGCAACGTGCTCAATCCAGTTGAATCAGCTAATTGAGTAATGGAGTTGGGATAAGGCTTCAGCTTACCACTTCTGTCCTACATACAAGCTCCAGAGACACCAGTTTTTTTAAAACTAGGCTTTGCAAAGAGCTGACACCAACGGGTTCTAAAATGATGTCGGTTTCTCATCTGAATTTTGGAGGATCCTTGAGATGGACACTTGGATACTGCAACATGTCGACCTCACCATTCCTTCTCTTTTTCGGAGCCGATGTCACCCACTGTTGAGGAAGACTCATGGCGCGGGGAGGATTATCTCTCAGCTCTCACCCTTGCGTTAAGAGCAGAGCTTGCCCCATGCCTGGAGAAAGCAGACCCATCCAGGGAAGGGTGGCGATATTCGCTGTTGTTTTTGATAAGGGGAATCTAGTCCTCCAGGTGAATCCTGGGCAAACATCAAACGCCAGAAAGAAAAGGCTCACTGAGACCGAACCTTTTGTGCATTTACTCATCAGTACCGGGAAAGCTGAGGCTCTTAAATCCTACAGCTGCCTGTACTTTGTTCCATAGCTGCAAAAGGTGAAAAAAAAAAAAAAAAGTCATTACATCCCCAGACACATACACTCACCTTCTGAATGCTTTGTTTTTGTTTGTTTTGTTTTGCTCTGGCTCCAAAATTCCTAATTTTGACTCTTTGTGTGTTTAAACACGATATAAAGAACAGGATGAAAAGAGGAGTTGGCTGACCCTACCTGGAGCCTGGTCAGGTGTCAGAGACCACAGCACTACCTTCGCCCCCGCCTCGTCACCTCAGAACCCCACACGCTGTAGACCTTAAATATACAGCCATTTCCCTCTACTGTGTTCTCTGAATGCTGCCCTGGCAGAGGCGAGAAGAGGTGACACAAAGATGACTAGAATCTTGCTTTTTGCAGATTGGGTTGGGGAGAAATGAGCGATTCCAGGCCAGGCTTGGAAGGGGATTCCTAGGAAACCCAATGGACCCAGGCAGAGTTAACCAGAGCGTGGTACTACATTGACGGTTCACAAGATGGCACATGGATGAACAACTGAATGGACCCTCTGTGAGGACAGGGGCCTTTGCTTTGTTTCTTGAAACAATGTAGAAGATCAGCTGGTACCTAATAGGAATTCAATAGACTGACTGAATGAACACGTGAACGAAGAAATATTTCAATGTACTAATATTTCAATGTATATTGGGAAAAACAGTAGCACAGCTGTGATTTCGTGGGATGTATTGATCCATTCATTTATGTATTTATTTTTGGTTTGGACAATCTACTTTGAAGTTCAACATGTAAGTGAATTTTTAAAATCTTTAAGTGGATATCAAGTGTGTTGATGAGTGAATTGGCAGGAATTAGGAAGGGGATGCTTGAATGACTGATGTTTGAGAAACACTGGACCACGTTCATTGTTTTTGACGAAATAAGCCCACTCACTGTGTAAGCACCTCGATGGGGTTTTGACAGAAGACACCAGCAGGACTCTTGGTGCTCCACAATTAACGTCTTTCTTACGGCTTCCATCAAAACCCTCTCTCCACCTCCAAGCCCCAAACCTGTTTCCAAATGTCCCATGGGGACAACTCAGGAGGGGTTTTGTCTCCTTCGTTCACTGGACATTGATTTCTGTCCTTTCTCCTCTTTTCAACATGGCCCCAGAGGGTCACAGAAGCTACATTCTATCCATAGAGACCATCACACTGGCAGGTGACCCAATTCCACCGCTTACTGTCTCCCTAGGTCTTTTACACCCTTTTTGCAGACAAGGCGGGTGCACTTGCTCTTCTCCATTCCTGAAACACCTTTCTCAACTCTTCACACGCCCCAAGCTCTCTTATCCTCAGGTCAGGAAAATCATCACCTTCTTCATGGGACCCACACTGACGCGCCCATCAGATAAAGCCCGATAACCAACAACCGCCACTGATCCTTGCCCATCGCCCTGCTTATTTCCTGCACAGCACTCTCCACAATCTGAAAAGAGCTCTTGACTCACTTACTTTTGCATCATCTATTCTTTTACTAGAATGTCAGCTCCACGGTGGCAGGGACCTTTCCTACTTGTTTTGCTGAAATATCCTCAATGCCTGGAAACAGTGTTTTGCGTGGCCAAATGAAAAAAATGAATGAATGATCGGATGTGTAATTGTATACACCTATAAAAAGCAGTGACAATCACTGTCTCCTCCTGCTTAAAAGGTTCAAACGTCCTCATTCATTCATCCATTATGCATTTTTTTAATTGAACAACTACTATGTCTTAGACTTTCTTCTAGGCAGTGTGGGTAGAGTAAAACAGAATAAAGGCGTCTCTGCCATCATGCTGCCTACAGTCTAACAGGTCAGAACAAGCACAGCAAAAGTGCTCTCTACACCCTCTGGTGCTTAATAAATATATATATAAAAAAAGGAAATTAACAAGAGAGCAATCAGAAGTGGGATCCCAGGTGATAACAGAAAGCAGTCATCTTTTGCTCTTTTTCAGCCGAAATCAATCAATCAGGGCCACGATATGAAGATCAGAAACAGCTGTGAAACTCCTACTCCCCAAACCCTTTCAGAAGCCAGAAAGTTCCAACCCCATAAGCCCTTTCCTAACCCTATGCAGGCTCAGGAATGGAATTGGCGGTGGCGGGGGGGGGGGGGGGGGGGGGGGGGCGGTCCTTCGGAAAACCCTTTCTCCAAGAGTTTCTCCCAGCAGGGCCCGCCTGCAGGGTCTCTGCTTACTTCCCCAGCTGGCTTGTGCTCAGCGTGGTTGAAGGGCCAGGGCCAGGGCCCTCCTGAGCTATTGTGCCTGAGAGCTGACCCCATCTGACACAGCCCTTCTGCACGGGGCCAGGCTAGGCAAGCCACATTAGGCAGGCAGCCACAGAGGAGCTCTCAGCCCAGCAAAGTTCTCTCAGGCAGCGCCCGGAAGGAGGAAACTTTATTGATGAATGGAACTTTCTTTGCTTTTCTTCATTGAATTAAACAGCACACTGGGACACCTCTCCTCGTCCATTAAAAAGGTCTCTACATATGGGGCAATTACTCCCACACTTTGTCAGCTCTGCCTCATTCACTGGACGACATCTCCTGCGCATCATACAGCCCCCTTAGGCACAGACGAACCAACCTGATTTTGTTTACAATGCTGCAATTTCTCTTCCAGAAGACTATTATTTGCCTGACAAACTACACCGTTTTTATCCAGCCAATATGAATAAACAAGCATTATGTTTTCTCTTGGGGGCAGAGAGCCTGGTTAAATGAATCAGAAAACCCTAAAAAAGATTGTCTACCCTCAGTCCATCAGCTACTGGACAATTACTCAAGGGCCAGCTGTAAGGAAAACAGATGGCATGAGCACTAATAACATGGGCTTTCTCTACTCGGGCAAAGGCAAAAGCGGCCGGTTGTATGTTCTGACACAGAAACCGCCGCGAAATGGCAGACAGAGCTGCCGAATGGCGCAGGACTCGGGTCTACGGACTAACACATGCTTACAGTTTTCATGAGTGAATGTTGGATGAAACAGACTTAAGGCAGAGGCAGCCCAAGTAACCCTACAGTGAATCCCCCGTCACAGATTCCTCAAATGGAAGAAACAGAGGGTGAACCCTAGCCCACCTGAGATAGGGGCCTTATCTGGCTGATCAGAGCCCAATAATTCATGTCTTTCCCCCTTAACTGGAAAAATCGGAGAAACCAGGAAGATTGGTTACTTAACCAATTTACGACATAAGATCTCTCTAGAAAGAGACAGAGGGTCCTAGGTTCTAACAGAGTCACCCAGGCCTGGGAATTTGCTCATTCCGGCCACTTAAATTCCTTAAACAATTCAGACATGAGGATAATCTATCCTGATTCTTTTCTGCATTATTGACACTATTGACTCCCCTCAATCTACAGCACGATCTAATAAATCAACACGGGATTAAGCCAAGAAGAAAGAAGGTGATAAAATGCCATTTGGTCCCCTATAAATCATCAGACCGAGCAGCACTAGGTGAGTAAGTAAAATGAGAATTGAACTTTTCTACGCAGCCGTAATTGTTACGGCCTCCCTAGCGCCTCCCAAATTTATAACCGCGGCAGGTGCATGGGGAGGGTGGTCCCCCCTCCTACAGCCGCGGTGTGAGAGCCCATCTTCCTGGCGACTCTCAGCTGAGATCCACTTTCTAATTAAAGACAGAAAGGGTTGATATGCAGGTTTCAGTTCAATTGCTTTCGATCTGAAGATGTCCGTAGTGAGCAATGGCTTCATTCACCAGAAATTACCCTTTGTACAAACCACTTCACTATTTAAAACAAACCACATGGATCATCCTTAAGTGGGAAAAATGACCAATCTTTGGACATTGACAGTGGCATGGCCCACTTTACAGGCCCCCTTTCCCCCCTGCTTTTAATGTGGATTTTAAGCATTTGACTTGTTTTTAAATGTAGGCTGATAAAAAGGTTCTGAGCGAACAGGATTTGACAGATGAGAAGCTTTCTTAGAACGGGACTGGGAGACATGGGTGGGGGCTTAGGAACAGGGAAAATGAAGTTAATATGCTACTTATCCTCTTTCAGAGAGTTAGAACTCAGTGTGAAACAGCTTGGGGGAAGTCTGGCAGGCAGTGTGCATCAGAAAACAAACCTCGTCTGCTGTGTCCGTAGCCTCACCGTACCTCACCGATATTCCCTGTGACTTAGGATGGACATCAAGCATCTCTAGATTTTTTTGTTATGAGTGTGTGTAGTTGTTTTGTCTTTCTCTGTGAAAAACGAAACCTATACTCTTTTGACCCAGCTTGTAGTAAACCCCCAAATTTGGAATTTGTATTTAGAATTTTCCCTCCAAGCAAGACTGTCGAAATGGGTACCCACTTTGGAACTCTGGGCAGATTCCATATTGGGGAATGTGTGAATTTGAAGTTCAGCTGGGAGAAGAAGACTCACCACCCGAGAAGACACCAAACAAAGCCACTGCAGTATATCAAGAACAGCGGCTGAAGCAGAAACTTTCCCTGGACAGCAAGATTGAAGCCAGCTGCTACAATGCCTGCCTGCCCCTTCCATCTTAACAATGGTCTACAACCATAGGATACATGCTCTATCCTAGAGGGATACAGATGTGGGTATATATGCATGTGATGACATCACTGGCCTCAAGATATAGATGCCAGATGGACTATTCGACATGATCCTGTCTTACAGTTCCGAACTGTAGTAACATCTCTGATGTTAAAAGAGAGGAGAAAGCGGAAAATAAAGAAAGAAATTGTAACTGTAGGAAAATACCCATCTAAAGTAGAGTCATTGGGAAATAGGAATCAATGAAATGGAATAAGTCAAATAATTGAAAGACCAAAGTCGCCTCTTCTTTGGCCTGAATAAATAAGTTCTTTGTGGCAAAAGGGTTATGTCGTTTTCACTTGGTCATTCAGGGTAGACTTGATGCTGAGGTATCCCAATTGATTTTTGCTTTTATGAGTTGTCTTAGGAACAGATCTGGGAGGGTTTAGGAAGAGAGGTGAGATGTCAAGGCTGAGGCAAAGACAGCAATCGGAAACTTCGTTCCAGGAAAATATGTTTTCAGGAAGACGCAGTGGCCCCTAATCAGAGTCTGTGCATTTAGAAAACAGAATGATAAAGCCTCCAAAATAAGAGAATTGTGTCTTCATTATTTTCTTATGTAATTAGTGATCTGAATGACAAAGACTCCTGAAATATGCTTATTTCTAAATAATAATAAAAGAAAATGTTTCCAGTGAAGGTGTCCTTTATCAGAGATACTGCGTGATCCAGCCATCTGATCAACTTTGAAAGTATAGATTAGCCCTCCTATCATCAGAATTAAATAGAGATACAGCAATAGCTACAGATTAATAGCAGAGAGAAAACATAGTGGCGATGTACTGATAGAAGACATATAGATTGTAGCAGTAAGTGGTTTGTGGAGATTGAACTGTTTCACACCCTTCATCAGCCAATTGTCTGGACTGCTAAATAAAAGCAATGACACGAGACTTCTACACAAACCGTCATGCCAGCAGTGGCTAGGAGACATGACCTGAAGGTACAACTCTCCCACCCTGACAGTGAGCTTTTAGCAAGGTGGGACGTATGGCTGGAAAACCTGATTCTCAACCAGACAGGCAAAAATAAATGTCTGCCTGTACTATACTTCAGGCATTTAGTGAAACTCAGAAAAAATGCACACGCGTCCGTGTGCACGCGCGCGCGCACACACACACCGCATTCTGACGCTGTATGTCAGCATCACCTTATCAACACTTTCGTTGAAAGCATTACAAGCCCTTTTAAGGGATGGGGTGCATTCCACAGTACATTTCAAAACCCACCTCCATCTACCGCCATATGGAACCACAATGCTGATTCAGTCACTTCTAAATACTTGTGATGGCTGCCAACATTCCCTTTGAGCGTCCCCTTTCCAGAGCAGAAGTGCCCACACACACACACACACACACACACACACACACACACACACACTGGAAGACACTGCCTGGCTGATGTTGAAAACCCCTGCACTCATCCTAGATACTTGTTCTTTCCACGGCAAGAATAACCTCTCAAAGTCACAGTCTTCTTTCCTAAGTTGTGCCCACCCCCCAAGCAAACCAATTTAACAAGCTAGAAGGAAGAAACATGAATTTATTTAAAAAAAAAGAATCATGCACAAAGAAACTGTGGGAACATTGAATACTTACAGCATTTTACTTGCTAGGTAATGCTTCTCCAATTGGTTAATAAATAACATGAAAGAAGTGAATACGGTAGGCAAAAGATCAACTCATGTTAACAATTTGATTAAATTCAACTGAGGCTTAGCATCTGTAAAAAAGCTTATTAGGATACTGTTCTGGTGGGTAACTGGTATAAAACACACACACACACACACACGCACTCACAGCAAAGGCACAGAAATGGTAGAAGCAGATGAATCATATCATATGTTACCAATAGCCTCTTGGGAAATGTTTCCTGGCACAATTTACTTAATGACAAATGGGATAAAACAATATTTAAAAGGATAAACCAGTTCCTAAGATATTAAAACGACGAGAAAAAATAAAAGGTTGTTCTCAAAAAGACTTGAGATAGAAAATACGCCTAAGAAATATTTTCTGGAGGCAAACGACTTGATAACAAATTACCCAAAATGTTCAAAGCAGAATCTGGACATTTTGTGAATACGTAGAGTCCTATAACACAGGTTGAAATTGAGGGTCTCTGGAGAAGGAGGCCCCTTGGAACACTTGTAAAGGAAGTTCAGTCAACTACAACCACACACAACGCACGGTACTCTTGAAGGGAATCAATCGAAAAACAGATAAAAAGATACAGTCAAGTTAACTCTTCACAGAGCAGGACAGTGACCCTGGGAAGGGAGGATTCCCGTCTGCATGTCAAGATCCTTCTAACTCTGTCGTTCACATCCACAACCCCTGCCCAGCGAGACAGAGCTGGGCTTGTCGCTCCACAAGGCAAGGCTGAGCTGTTTCCCAAGCCCTGGAACCAACTTAGGCTGTAGCCCTACTAGTAAAGAAAGAAAAAGAGACAGACGGTCCGAGGGAAACACCCAGAGAAAGAGAGAAACACAATGCGAGATTCTGAAATATACACAGAATGGAAAATAAAACGCAGAATCCCTCAACAAGACCGTTAAGGGAGCGTGGAGGAGGGAAAAAAAAAAGCCTTTATACATGCCAACAAAGACACATCCTAAACCCCTCGCCTTCATCACAGCATTTCCAGTGAGTTTACAGGCAGATTCTGGGGCTGACACCCTCCAGAAACCCAAAGGCTCAGATCCCAAGCTGACGGAATACAGCACAACCCAGACAAACTTAAGAAAACAAAAATACTCAGCACATACACACATATATATGTTTTTGCACTCCTTATTAAAACAGTTGAATTAAAACGCGAGGCACCCAAATGCCTCCACAAAGATCCAAACTCTTAGCATCAAAGAGGTCTTAGACTGGGGATGGTCACCGGATGCACTGACACGGTCAAGATTCGAGTAAGGAAAATGCAGTTTGCAATTTTAAACTCCCGGTACCCAGGCTCAGAATCAGGCGTTCAAAGTATCCAGAGAGCTGCGAAAAACAGTTGGGCGCAGAGTGCCCGGGGTCCACGGAGGACTAGGGTCTCCGATCCACCCCTCCCGTCCAAACGCAGGACCCCCCCTCCCCAAACCCATCCAAGGTACCAAAGCGCATCCCAACGACGCGGGTACCCAGTCCGCCGAGCCCCGGGAAGCAGCCACCGAGGGAAGACGCGCGCCTTACCTGCTGTAAGTACATAAAAGTCAAGGCACACGAGAGCTGGGGACACATGCCCACGTTGGGGAGCGCCACGCAGGTGGCCCCCGTCAGAGGATGCTGCATCGTGTCTCTCTGGCGCCCGCCGAGCACGAGTGGGGACGCTCGCATGCAATCACGCCGCTCTTTGCCTGGTCGCTACAATTTTTTTTTTTTTTTTTTTTAATTTTGCTGATTATCTAAGTCAAAACCCAACCCGGTGGCTGTCTCCCTTCTCTCTCTCTCTCTCTCTCTCTCTTCTCTCTCTCTCTCTCTCTCTCTCTTTCTCTCTCGCCCTCCCCCCCCCCCCCCGCCGCACCCCGCGCGTCCGTCCCTCCTCCCTCGCTTTCCTTCCCTTTGGGTGTGCTAGATCCCGGCGTTCATCTGCCTCCAACTAAGACACTTGAGAGGGCCGGGAAACTATTTTGTTCCCTTCGTGGCTGTATCGTTTTTTTCTGGTTTGTTGGTCCTGCTTTCTGAGGCCCCTCAAAGTGGAGGGTGTCCCCCGCCCCCCGCCCCCGTGAAGATGACAGAACAAGCAAAGGCAACTTCTGGGAAAGGTACAGCGGGGCCGATGCCCTCCTGTAGATGCTGAGCAGTGGGGGCGGAGGCGGGGGGAGGCTAAAGCTGAAGGCTAGAGAGTGGGAGGGGGAGAAAGGAGAGAGATTTAGACTCACACTGAGGCTCGCTCCGCTGCTGCTACTGCCGCTGCTGCCTCATTTGTCAAATGGGTCCAGGGGCAGGGTTTTTGGTTTTTCTTTTCCCTCCCCTTTGCTTTTTTTTTTTTTTTTTTTTTTTTTTTTCCAAACGACTCACCAAAATTCAAATTGTGTCTGCTAAACATCTCCGCGGGGCGGGTGAGGAAGCCAGAGAGCGCCTCACATCGCCAGCACCCAGGCGAGCTGGACAATTCATGCGACTGCCCAGCTGGGACCCGGAGTCTTAGATTCGGGTGGCGGCGGTGGGTTTGCCCGACTCGGTTGGCAAATAAACACGGAAATGGGATTCCCCCTCGTAGGAGTGCTGAGACGACGCTAGGGGCTGCGGGCAGGGGGGAGCTGGGGCTGCCCGCGCCGGAGGCAGGGCGGAGAGGCGGCGACGCACCCCCGGGCGTTCGGGGCGCAGCTCTCGCTCAGCACCTCGCCCTGGCCGGGCAGGCGGCGGGGAGCGCGCCACCCAGCCCCGGGCCTGAATGGGAGAGACCGCCCTGGCTGGGGCTGGCGTGGAAATCAAGCCTGTTGGACTAACACGCCAGCCCTGCGCGAGTTCAAGGGGGGCTTCTCCCTGCCTAGGATCGCCGCTCTTCTCACATTATAAACGCACAGGGTGGGGAGATCTGGGTCTGAAAAGAGATGACTCCGTGGGCTGCAGCGGGCAAATGACAAGGGTTCATTTATTTCATCTTTTTCCTGCCTGGCCAGCCCTCCTTGGCCACATCAGCATTCCACTCTTGCAAAGGGGTCTCCCCCTCCCCTTTATTTTATGAAGTAATAATTATTCATTAGTAGATTTCGTTAGTCTTTATGCAATGAAATAGGATGTGATCTGCAAATCAAAAGAAAATATTAAGACTCTAAGGAGTCCTTGGTCCCTACGGGGCGGGGGGCGGGGGAGGGGAAGCACGTTCTTGGCAGCAGTAAAAGCGTGATCAGGGATAGTAGCCATATTTTGTGATATAGATTTTGACCCGGTGATTGGATTTTCTTTTTCAGAGCAAGAGGCTTGTCTGAACAGCATCTTTTTTTGATTGTTGGGTTCCCTGCAAGAAGCCTTGCAGGGCTGGGGGCTGGGGGCACCACTCTGAAGGACAGAGTGACAGGGGCACCCTTGGGGAGGAGCATTTGGGACAGGGCTGGGGACTGGCCACCAGGGGCATCCCCAGTGACACTTCTGTGAGGCTTGAGGGGACACTCAGCCAAATGACAGTTTCTAGGCCATCGGCTCACAAGGCACAACTCACTTTGCAGGCTAATCAAAATGCTTTCTGAAGAAAAGGAAATTAATTATGCCACAGCTCCATTTTTTGTTGTTCTGTCTTGAGACACCATCGATAATACAAAAGTCTTCACTCCGCCAAACACTAGGTCCCAACCAGGCTGTTTCTTTCTACTCCTCACCTTGCAAAACCAATTTCTCCAACACCCTGGGACTCAAACATCCCAACAATTTAGAGGGGACACAGTAGGATGTTAAACCCTGAGCAGAAGTTGGGCTGCAGGATTAGGGGAGAAGAGCCTGGTATTTTACACTGCTTTTTTTGAGGGTGGGGAAGTGGCAGTGGTTATTTGAAAAAATCCCTGCTATCTGTTGTCTCACATTCATCAGACAAGGTCTGATTTACAAATAAACTCTTTCTCTTTTTTCTGTCTTCTTATTTTCTGCCTGTTCTTATTTCATTTTTTAAAAAGATGTTGCAATTCACAAAATCAAAGGGAAAACCACCCCACAAAACATATACGGAATAAAAGTCAAAGATTCTGCCCTTCCAATCCTTCCTCTCTCCTTCCCATCCTCTCCTGTTGCCTCAAGCAATTTGCTGTACTGACAGGGGTTCACCCTGCTTTCCTTCATTTTTTCCCCCCTCACTGGCATTGGAAAAGCCTGCAAGTGCCCCAAGAAGAGAACAGAATTTTCCCTTCAGCTCATTTTCATAAGAAACACGATAAATAATACATGGCACTTTAATAAGACCTTATCTGAATGGTTTAATGAAAAACAAATACATTATGTAAGGAACCAATAACTGCTCTTGGCTGTACGAGCCAACACTGGGTTTCTGGTCCGTTTTCTCCCCAAAGTTGAAAACTCTCAGTGGTGACTGGATTCCCACAGACCCATTTTATAATAATGGCTCATGCTTCTCTCCTTAGACTTAGGTCTCCACAGTCAGGCAAACTGGAAATCTGCAAAGGGAAATGGTGGAATCTGGACCGTGTAAATGCATCCCAAAATGATTTGAGGCCAGGATGCATTCTCTGGACAACCAAGTCCAGAACATCCCTGCACAAGTGCATGCAAACTGATTCATGCAAACATGACTATGCACACAAACAAGTACACAGACCATCAACACGGCATAAAGGATGGGGCAGGAAAGATTTTGCAGTGGCTATTATCAGCAGACTGTTAATCAGGAACACGGCGTCAGATTACCCCAAATCAAATGGTAACACCCTAGCTGCAACTATGGCTCAGTGAAAAAACCCTGCTAGCCTTTTAAGCAGTGTCTGGGGATGGTGAATTTGAATTCTATCTCAACAGAGACTGGGAAAGAGCCACATCAATGCTACTAGCTCCCAAACGATTCTTCTACGTCAATAAATGGGAGACGTGGGGGAAAGAAAATACCCTTCTCTCTTCCTACAAAGGGTCCCTGGGCACTCAGTATCACTTGAGCGTATATACTGCGTGCACATTCAAGGGCTACCCTCCGGACTTTCAGCTGCAAGAACCCTTCATTGAATGTTTACCCTGTAGGAAGCAGAGAGAGTGCCGGAAAACCAGCAATGAACAATGCCATCTTCAGATGAAACTTCCTCGGGCAGAAGGCAACTGTTGCAGTTTTAATGTGACCCACACAACAGTGTTTGTAACTTTCTCCTTCACTCAAATTTGCCAACTCTTCAAAATAATAAAGGAAATTGTTTTTCTTCCTTTTGTCTCTTCCATAATCCCTTATTCTAACTTCCTAAGGCTGTCAAAAAGGCAGGCATTTAGCTAAAGGAAGATCTTCTATGGGAGTTGCTGTGCCTCAGAGCAAGAAAAACCCCAGTTAGACAGAAGGAAGGACTCCTTGATCTTAAATGCGATTATCCCTTCCGGGGTTAGCTCCATGACGACGTCGAGAAGTGGCTGAGAAGTATTTTATTCTCACTTCCAAATTTTGATACAGGCGATGACATATTCTGAATCTTCAGGAAAGTGAGAATGAAAGTCTCTGTAGGAAACTTTGTTATTTATGATCTCTATCACAAGTACGTTGAGTCACCTACTTGTTCAAACATTTGAATGATATTTAGTGAGTGTTGGTTACACTCAGGCACTGGTCTGGTCCCTAAGGCTGTTTCAGTGGGAGAAGGCGAAGATTCCTGACACCATACCGTTCACTTTCTGGTGGGGCTGTCATTAACCAAAGAACAAAGATAAGAAATAAGTCGATTGTACAGAATATAGAAGCTGATGAGTGCTGTGCAAAAATAAAAGATAGAACAGGATCAGGGAAGCCGGGACACCAAAGATAAAGAGGGATGGGCAGGTCGCAGTAAACACGGTATAAATGTGCACTCGCTCTGCAAATGCAGCTTCAGCTTGACATGTACACACTACTATATTTAAAATGGATAACCAACAAGGACCTACCATATAGCACAGGGAACTCTGCTCAATATTATGTAACAAGTGGGAAAATAATTTGAAAAAGAATAGATACATGTATATGTACAATGGAATCACTTTGCTGTACGCCTGAAACTAACACAACATTGTTAATCAACTATACTCCAATATAAGATAAAAGGTTAAAAAAAAATGAAAAGCCTCCTTGCATCCTCACCCCTTCCACTCTGATTGCCAAGCCCCAGATTTGCCTAATATATTAATTCTGGAGCTCTCATGGCTCAGTCTACCAAGAGTGGTCGTGGGCAAGTTTTTTCCTACCGATGACCAAAAATGGGCAAGATTCCCACCTGCTATGTTGTCCATTTGGAGTGCAGGGTTTAATACAGTGTCTGACATATTGTAGGTACTCAGAAAATACTGCATTAGTGGATGGGTGGATGAATGGATGGGTAGATAGGTAGATGGACAGATGAATGAATTAATACAACAGCAATTTGGAGCAAATGACCTCTAGCTATCTCTTTCTGATCCAGGAATCCATGGATTCTGAGTTTTATTTATTCTTTTAGCTCTCTATATTAAGCTGGCTTCTTGGCCCCTAGGATGAGGTCTCAGTCCCTGATGATCCCTCCAGGCTACCCTGGAGAAGCCCTATTTCTCAGACGGTTCTTTTGGCAAAGGTGCCCCCACTCCATGGCACGGAGTTGGAAGGTGGAGCATTCAGCAGTGCTCAGATAATGAGCATGGCAGTCTTGTTTCAGAGTAAAGGGCTGTGTCTGAGGCAGAACGGATTCCAACCATTTAGAGACAATCGCTTTGCATGTAATCACGGGATTGAGGCTGGAGATCAGAGCCCACTTCTGAGTCAAGGACCCTCAAACTCCACTAGCTTTCCAGCCTGGGTGTGTGGTGTCAGTGCATTCAAGTTTAAAAGAACAGAAACCCCAGTACAAGGATGCTCAGTTCATAACTAGCTGCTACCACCCAAGCTCTTTTCAAAATTATATTGGTTGTTTAGAAGAGTTAACTACGATCCTTTGTCCACAAGATGGACATCAATTAATAAATAAAATCAACTAATTAAAAATAAAATGCCTACCAGTACTACCTAGAATCGATGTCTCTGTGGAGAAATGGGTAGTCTCAAACACAGATGGTGAGAGTTAAAATTGGTACAGTTCTGGAGACAACAGTTTGGCACTTACTCTCAACATTTTAAATATGCTTATCTTTCCACCGAATTATTCGCGTTCTAGATATCCATCCTGCAAGAAATACCTGAGATGGGCACAGAGATATATGTACTGGGATAATTTTTTTCCAGCATTGCTTGTAAAAGCAAATGAGCGGAAGCAATAGACGAATGGTACAACACAGTATGATGCACACCTACCGTGCAACTGTTAGAAAGAACGAGGTACCTCTAGGTGTCTTTCCTTGGAAAGATCTCTACGGAAGATCTTCAAGAAGTTTCAGGGCACAGATAATCAGTTTTGTATGTGAAAACCAAACCACACCAACCAGAGAACCACAAGCACCTCACAATCTCTTTATGCACGTGTGTGTGTGTGCACACGTGCACATACAGACCTACACATAAGCATGTGTGGATGTCTGAACACAAATACACATACATACACACATGTGAAATGCATAGAAAAGGATCTGAAAAGATACAAGTCAAGTGGTAAATCTGCTTACATCTAGAGTAATGAGGCAGAAAAGGGAGGTGGGGGACTTTCAATCTTTACTCTATAAAGATGTGTGTTGTTTGAATTGTCACAAGAATGGATTTGTGCATGACTTTTATAATAAAATTTTAAAAAATTCTTCTGCTGCAATTACTGCCACTACTTCTATTATCTTTGTTCTTACTATGAAGAACTCGGGTTATGTGTTCCTAAGGAGTACTTTTCTAAATGGTGGTAAATTTTCCTGGCTAGTCCATAAAAACCTGCTTAAACACACTACCAAGTTGGAATATTCTAGATACTTACAGCCACAACAAAAACGGGAAGCACACATACCTTGGTAGCTGTACAGGATTCCAGAAACTTAGAACCTCATTTCTGTCCACAACTTCACTTCTTAGAGACAAGGTTTTCAGCTTCCCTGAGCAGAAATGAAAACAAAGCACCAGCCCCAGCATTGCCTCTGGTGCCAAGGCTGCTGAGAAACAGACCCACAGGCAGGAAACCTGAGAATGTTTCCGTAGAAAATAAGGGACAGAATTGGTTTGCAATCTCTGGAGTGTCTGATTCTCAATCCCCCCACTTCCTAGGTGGGGTGGTTTGTCTTTGTACCAGGCCTAGCATATAGTTCAGGGAGATCTTTATGACTTAGCGAATGCGTTTCTTGTTTTCTGTTCCTGCTCAAATACCTCTTCCCTGCAGGCCCAATAAGGAAGGGGTTCAGGAGGCACAGAAGATACGTCTCTCCCTTTATTCCCACCCCTCCCACTGTAGTTGCCTCACTGGCTGCTAGCTATGGTCCCACAGAGGGCAAGCCTGCAGCAATGGACAAGCTTTCCCCACTGTGTTGGTCTGCCGTGTGCCGGTCATCAGACCTTCTTCATCTGCCTCTCCAACATCATGAGTCTCCCAAAGCTGTCCTGGATTTCAGCCTGCAACCCAAACGAAGGCCAAAGAGTCCCAGGACTCTGAAAATGGCTTCCTGGTCTGCACCCTCCCTGGCCAGGTGAAGGCTAGGGAGCTCACTGCTGCAGAAACACCATGATTGATGCCCAGGGTGGTGTTAGTATCCCAGCTCCCAGAAACACACGACCTGGGTTTATATCCAAGATTTGCCACTTGCAGGATCTGTCCATGAGGGCGTGTAAATTAACCACTCTGAGGCTCACTTCTTTTATCTGTAAAAGGGGGCTAATAATACCTCCCTCACAGAACTGCAATGATTCTTAGATTTTTTTTTCTCCCTAATTCACGTAATAATTTTTATCACAGTAAAAGTTTAAAAACAATGGACGGGTTGCATGAAATTAACGACTTAAAATTTTTTTTGACCAAGTTAGTATATTCTCACACACACACACACACATGAACTCACACACACATACAAACTCATACACACCATCTGCTCTCATCATCATCTCATAAGGGAAAGGGCATTTTGTACCAAAAAGTAAGAAGGACATAATCTCAAAATAAAGGACAGCCCTTCAAATTGATTAAATTTAGGTCTATTAAAATTTTCACTAAATTGCCCTTAATTTTCTCATTTAGCTGCAGTCTGTTGAAAATGTCATTATGGAATCAGATGAATTGGTGGATCTGCATTTGGGAACCACTGAGATAATGAATGTAAAGTGCTTCTTAGCCCAGGCACCAGCACCCCAAGAATCGACCATACACGTTAACTATTGTGGGGATGCTTGAACACGATCAACTGTGACATTCATTAGGTCGGAATAACTAACCTCTTCACCCCCACCAGCTCCTTGCAGCAGAACCAACCAAACACCTTTCTCATTTCTGAGTTCCCTGCACCGCAGAGCAGCACGCCTTTCACATGGGAGAGGCTTAATAAAGGTCAGATGGATTGAATTTGCTGGACTCACTTTCCTCAGTGACACTGCGGTTGCAGCCTGCTCATTCAAGGCCACCTGAAATGATGGCTCTGATGGACGATTTGGGAGCTCCTTCTGGCTCCTGTGAGGGCACGCGGTATACTGTAGAGTGGGTATACTGTCTTTTGGAGTCTCATTGCTTGGGTGTGAAGTTCTGGTTCTGCCTCATACTTCTATGGCTGTTATGAAATGTCTGTGGAGTTATAAATCCTTAAAACCTCAGTTTCATTCAAAGAGGGAATGATGCTAATTTTGCCTTCCTAAATAGGTTGTTAAAAGATAAATGAACACGATACATGTAAGTTCTGAGATTGGTGCCTGCTATCTAGTAACCACTCAATACATATTAGCGACTATGATTATGAATTACTTTTGTGCTCCGTCCCCGACCAGTTGCTGAAAGAGAGATTCCTCTTTTTTTTTTTTTTTTTTTTTTGCTAAAAACTACACAAGCAAGATAAATAAAATCAATACATTCATGGAACGACTAACTCCAAATGCAGGGGGTTTTTTTTGAGAATTTTTTCATATGACATGGCATTAATATGAAAATCTGTAGACATCACCTTTCTGCCCTGGTCTTCTGAGTACACACATTTTATTTAACCTTGCTAATGAATCAAATGAACACAACCTTTCACATTAGTCTTTGTCAACTAAATTCTTCACCAGCTGGATCTCACAAAATGTCAGGTCTTTTACTGCTTTTTGGAGACTGACTAGGGTTAACACTCGTAAAGAGATTGCTTCTGGCCAGTGTAATATATCTATGTATTGATATCTATCTATCTATCTATCTATCTATCATCTATCTATCTATCTATCTATCTATCTATCTATCTATCTATCTATCTATCTCCTCACAAAACCCTGTAAGGTAGGTTTTATAGCCCCAATTTACAGAAGAAGAAACTGAAGCTGCAAGAACTATAACCCCTGTCCTGCTAATAAAGGATGGGGGCAGTGTTTTCAATAAGCTCCGTTGAATTAAAAAAGCAGGAAGTATTCTTTCCATCACCATGCTATACCAGTAGCAGTAGAGACGCTGCTTACAAATCATCATTACCATCATCATCATCATCATCATCATCATCATCATCATCTTATTCATCATTGTTTGCAATATCTAAACCTAGCAAGCACTTCTCTGAAGCATTATTCTTTGTCTATCCAGCTGCAAGATTTCCTTTTCCAGGAATCTATCCTAACCCCAGCTACCTAATTTTATAATATGAGAATTTCCTAGCTTTCTAGTCCCTACTTACTTACGGGAGGAGTAAGTCGCACACCACCCACAGGCTACCTGAAACTCTTCCAAAGAAACAACCCTGCGTCCATCCTCATTTGCCAATACCTCCCTAACGCTACCCCAGGCAAAAGTGACAAGTTGTAGAGACAGTGTTCTATCGGAGCAGCCAACTGACATTGGGTCAGGAGAGATCCAAGACACACCAGACAGAGCCCCCAACTGAAAAAGACCCAGAGCAAGCAAATACCTTAAGCGCTCACAGGAGCTTTCCTAAAACGATCGGTTCCAGGAGGTGATGCTGAGGGAGAGTGCGAAGTTTGACACTTGAGAGGGTGGGAGTCTGTTTCCAGTGCACAGGACAGAATGTGAGAGCGTGGGACAAGGGACAGTAGGCGGTAGAGACAAAAACAGCTAAGTGGTGGTTTCTCCTAATGAACAAGTGGGCGGAGAGGTCTACTTTGGGAAGCCTCCACACGCCCACCCACTCTCTGTGTTGCGGCTTTCTGGATGGAACTTCGAGCAAATCTGAAGGCAAACGAAGCCTGCAGAAGATTCTATTTTTCCTCAGTAATAAGCTTGGCTGCAGAGTTCTTTGACCCCACAAATGCTCAGAAATATTTATCTTTATGTAACAGGAGTCACCCTCAAACCTCTCCGACTAGAAATGACTTTGCCTCTAACATCTCAAGTCCTGGAATAATCCCTTTTGACCTTAACTGGCCCAAGGTCCTATCCTGGCATGCAGGCAAGAGCTGCCACAGGGATCCTTGGTCCCCAGCAACACTGGCACACCTTCAAAGGCTGGTGATTTTTGGTGGTGACCTAGGAAGGATGTAAGGATTCAAAACAAAACTAGGTTAGTCTGCAAAAATTAGAAGGTCACGTTGCATATGGACCGGATACGGGGTGGAAGACCTTCCTGGTTCTCAAGATCTCCCCTCGACAGATACACAGGCTCTGAAATTCCAAGTCTTAGTCCCCAAATTGCAATTCCGCATTATGGGAAACTCACACTCTTACAACCTCATCTGACCTGTGAGCTCAGGTTTTTATATTCCCTGTCTCTGAGCTCCATCCCAAGAACCCACAGTGAAGCTCAGCCCCCTGTCATATTCCACAACACATCCACTAGCAAAAGGCACGTTTGAGTTTAGTAGACATAAAAACTGTACATGTGTAAGGAAGAGAGAGGATAGGAGAAGTGATATTCATCTTAGAAACATGATTCGAGAAGGATCTGCATGTATCACATCCTTGCAAATGACATTTGGCTATTCTACCACCATCAACTACGATTAGACTCTCTTGATTTCAGACTTTCTCAGCCATGTTTGTGTTATCTCTTTCCCTTCCCACTGAGAGCCCAAGAGCAAAGTCTTATCCCCACCCTTTTGTCCCAAGTTTCCTTCTTGAAATGTTGACATCAGTTGACCCCGTGCCCCTGAGGGGATCACCGTCTCACCCAAGTTTGCATCAAGTCATTTTTCTAAACCAAAACGGTACTCTCCAGAGGATGATTTACGATGCCCACTGTTAAAAGAAGGGCATCACCTTTACCTGGTTTCAGATAGAATAATTTGACACTCTTTCAGGCACAGTGGCATGTAAGAGAAAAACTACATGTTTCCCTGGCTGGACCTTCTTAGGTAGGTCTGTGGCAGAATTCTTACATGCTCCATAAACATACAATCTCCCTTGGCATCATCATTTTGTGTTTTGTTAGGTCTCTTAACTCTTGTATCCCAATTGCCATCACCCTGAATGACCTATTTACTATGATACTCTTTGCACATGGGTGAAGGTTTTGTGGCAGTGGTTGGAAACCACTGCATGAGGAATGATCATGCACCTCAAACCGCTTCCTGCATGCCTCAGTATGAAGGTCCCATCCTTGCTGTTTCAACACCCCCCCAAACAAAATGTCTGCACATCCTGCTCTTCCCCTATAGACTTGCTTTTTGTTAATAGAAGCATCTCCCTTCCATTTACATAACCTCGAAACCCTAACATCTGCCCTTCACACCTCCCTTTGCTTCTTTGACTAGTCAATCGAGTCCCATATCACATCATTCTTAGCTCTCCCATCTCCCGACTAAGAAGTCTCTCGATTTTCCATTGCCGCTGTCCCAGTGCATCCTATTATTCTCCTTAGCCTAGGCTAAAACAGAAACAAACAAAACAACAAAAAAAGCTATGTTTTCCTAATTGGTTCCTTTGGTCAGTCTCATTTCTTCCCAAATCACACTCTACACTGATTCCACAGGGAAATTTTAAATATAAAAATCAGGCACGCCCACCTTCTGCTCAGAAGACATCACCGACCCCTCCCACTGTTGAGGGTCTGATAGCAAATGCTTTAACATGGTCCTGCACCTCTTATCTTGCAACATAACTGGCACTTTCTTTGATGTACCTCCCCCCCTCCTCCAGATTCTGGTCACCTCGTATCTAGTCTTGTAATTGCATATGCCCAGTGCATATTAATACCTCTCCAAATATATGTTCTCTGGCTGAAACTGCTTTAATGATATGAGCGTACAAATCCCAGAATACCCAACGTGTAATTAAATAAATAAGCCCAGAATGAGACACGCATCTTTGTATGTTCTGCAGTGTAGAGATGGAGATGAGGAGGAAAGCACCTATGTGTGTTTCAATTTATTCTTCACAGGGGCAGTGCTGGGTACATACTGATAGCACTGTTACCCACGAGGATGCCGAAACCCAGGCGGGTTATGTAAGCATCCTTACATGGGATGCTTACATAAGGATCCTTAAATGGGACAGCCAGTGTCGAAGTGAGGTCCTTGTTGGTTTACTGCCTATCTCCTGCCTTCCCATCCTTTGCACACTGGCACGCACCTATTCCATGAGAACTTTATTTTCCCTCTTAATGCTTCATCCCCATCAACTTAGAACAGCACCTGATCTATTGTAGCAGAGGCTTGTTAACTATTGGTAGAATCAATGAGAAAACTTGGAGATGACAAGTCCTTCTCCACTTCTACGCCTCTGAAGTCTATTGGATGCTCACTAATTGATTGATTGATTGATTCATTCATTCATTCACTCATCAGGTATATCTTGAATGTATCCTCTGTGCCAAGCATGGTGCTGGAGATACAATGATCAACAAAGCAGGAGATGGAATTTGCATTCTAAATTAACATGATATTTGGGGGTCATCTGGTTTAAAAAAAAATTACCTTTTGCAACTCTGTGTCAGCATGTGAATCAGCATTTTCGCAATATTCTGCAACAAACTAAAATACTGAAGTGAACTGGATTATGAGGCTAATTGAAAACAATATTACTTATCCATACACCCCACTTCAAATATTGGTGTTCATCAAATCAGCCTCATTTTCTCACTCATAGGCTTTATAATAAATGTTTCACATTTGAATTTATAAAATTCATCTCCACTCTGCCCCTTTCATCTCTTTTACAAATGGCATTTCATGTAGAATTTCTTTGTAAAAGGGTTTCTACTGGTGTAAATGTATATACATATACATATATTTGAGAACCTCCGGTTTCCTGTGTGACACTCACACTCCAGTGTGAGGCTCTGATTATAGGCTTAACCTCCTACAGAAAAGAAAAAAAAAGAATTAAAAGGGCATGTCCTGAGGCCACAGAGTTTACGCTGTCCTTATACTGCCTTCTTGACAGTGAACTGGATCATAACAAGAACAGAGGAGGCAGATTACCTGGTCCTGAATCTTGGATCTCTTTTGTCACCTGGGTGACTTTTGGCAAGTTATTTATACCTTCTGGGTCATGGGGTTCTCATTTATAAATGGAGACAGCGTGAGTATCTTTTTCACAATTTGGATAACGTGGGATTATATGTGTAAATTGCTTAGTGTAACCCATAAATGCACTATGTGTATTAGTGTCATAGCTTCGTGGTGATGATGATGGTGATGATGGTGATGATGGTGGTGGTGGTACTGGTGTTGGTGGTGATGATGATGATGCTGGTGATGACGGCAGTGTTGGTGATGGTGGTGATGACGTTGCCTATGGTGATGGCAGTGGTAGTAGAGCTGGTGATGATGTTAATGATGATGATGATGATGATGATGATGACAGTGATGGTGATGGTGTTGGTGATGATGATGGTGATGACAGTGGTGATGGTGTTGGTGACGGTGATCTGGTTATTAATTGTGAACACAGGGTTAAGACAATGCAACTAGCCTCTGTTGGAAAGACAGCCCCATCCTCTCTGGTCAGAAGGAAAGAGGGCCATTCTCTTCCTCTTTTCCAGGAGAACTCTTTGTTAGTTCACTATCCTGCCCTTCTCTCTTATCTCTAGTGCTTCCAGCTAAGGAAGCAACTGGCATCCCTGTCACCACCTTGACTCCCCCCACTGTCCCTCCTCATAACTGGGCCACAGACATCTCTAAGGAGCCTCTCTTGTACAGCAAGCAGGAGCTGACACCACTGTTCTTCTGGGTAACTCTGGAGGATGTTAATATTTTATGACCTCTATAGTGAAACACCAAACTCCAGGGTGCTGATACTTCCTCTAATACCGCTCAGATTCTCAGCAGGCTTCCACCCTCCCTTTCTCCACCGCCGCCTCTCACCATCCAAGCCATTCCAATATTTTTTTTCCCCGCATAGCCATTGTCCTGTCAAGAGCCACACAATTCCAAGAAACATCATAAAAAAATAGCAAAGCTAAGAAGTATTGAGCCTTTACTGTCTGCTGGTGGTATGCCAAGTATTTTACACTTGTTATCACACTTCGTCTTCCCCAAAACCCAGTCAGGAAGGCGGTCTGACCCTTCCCATTTTAAAGGTGAGGAAACAGGGTGGGAGAAGATAAATAGCCTTTAAATGCACACGCTCAGGCCCTAACTCAGGTCGGTGTGATTTCCTTGGCTCTGATCTTCCACTTTATTGCATAATTCATTCCTAAAAATGGATTTTAAAGCGGAATGTCTGAAAGTTGAACAGTTGCTATAAGGTGGGTCTTTCCCCGTGAAGTAAATGGGATTACAAAATCCCAAACTGTGGTTCAGGCGGATGCTGCCTCCTCCAGGTCCCCATGAGTATCATAAACCACCACAGGGTCTCCCTGTTGCCATGGAAACCCTGGATCAGGGTAGGAAAAGCTCAGGCTTTGACCCAATGCCTGAAGGAGGTCTAGGTGCCTGTGCTTCTCCTTTCCTTCCACACAGCTTGAGTAAAATGGACCTCAGCCAGCAAACATCCTTGGGATTCTATTTTGATTTTTGGTCAAACAAACAACCATACAAACAACTAATTTACTGTCCATTCCATTGGGACTATATCCCCCGGATTTAGAAATACAACTAGGGAACAACAGTTTGAAAAGCAGAAACACGCATATGAAATGAGGGGGAAGGGGTGGAATAAGATATATGTCCATATTTATAGGGTATGATCCCATGTATGTAAATGCAATCTATATCTACAATTTACACTCTCCATTTCCAAGGGTATCTCCTTCTAGATCAAAATCTATATAGCTAAATAGATACATCTAAAATGTGTTGAGACTACTGGTGACTTTTATTACTTTTTTATTGCTAATCTGTATTAACCAAGTTTTCTCTCATAACCATGGGGTACTTCCGTAATAAGGAAAAGGGAGGTTTCCGCTCCTTCTCCTTCTGTTTCTTTTATTTAAGTGGCCCACGTCACAGAGTGAAAACGCCTCCTCCCCCATCACAGGAAGAACGGGGATGTGATCTACCAGGAATGAACCTGGACATTCTCACTCTCCCAGCCCTCTGGAGAGAGTTGAGAAGTGATTCTAGAAAGAGGCACAGAGCACTCGTGCACGGTTCCTGAGCATTGCCGCTCTCCACGTAAGCCTAATTAGAGCCACCGAGGACGTTCCTTTCTCATCTCCCCAGGTCTTCTGTGACAGCTTATCATTCCGGTGGCATTTTTGTCGGGAAAACCTCATTTCTATTTTTATTATGAGGACCGCTTGTCTTTACTAGCTCTTTGTACATAGATCAAGATGTTAGGAAGACCTGCGCTTTCCCCAGGCAAATGAGAATTACTAATTTTCTCTCTCTATTAAGGACTGTGCCATCTCCATCCACTGCAACAATATTTATTTCGCATGCTAAGACCACAAGGATCCTGGGACAAGGTTAACCAGTTCAGCACCGACAGCCTCACACTCCAAAGGCTTCTATCTTTTATTGCCTTTGCTCATTTTCAACAGAGAAAGGAGCCGTGCAGCTTCACCCTGACCTATGGAAGCAGGATCTTATTTAAAGTATGAAGCCCAAATTCCCACCCTGCTGTTTTCAGCACATTAATGAGACATACTTTTCTTAAGAGAAGGAAGTAGAGCCAGAGCTCAGACCTTTGGAACCCTATAAAGCCACATGATGTTTGTGTGATGAAGGTGGAAGAATTTGAAAGTTACATCATGTCACCCTTAGCCAAAATCACATCTGATGTTGATAAAAATTTACTTAGTATTAGAGGTTTCTCCATGCTAAGCATTCTAAAAAATGATCTACATATATTATTTTACTTAATCCCCATGCCAAAAATTTTATTCATGCACTCACTCATTCATTCCTTATTTAATTCATATATAAATATTTATAGACTGGTAAATTATGTTCTAAGCTTTGTGAGATGTCCCCAGTATACAGTGATTAGACACACAAAGAAGCAAAGAGACAAACAAACAAAACTCAGTCTATTTACTCTGATGGAACTTAAAGTCTACTGGAGAGAGAGATTTTAAAAATCAATTCAAGCAGTTTCTTACACAACTAATGTCCCAGCAATTTCGCCCTTGAGCATTTATCCTGGAGAAAGGAAACTTACGTTCACACAAAAACCTGTACATGAAGTTTTATTTATAATAGCTAAAAACAGGAATTCATCCAGATGTCCTTCAACAGATGACTGGTTAAACAAACAGTGGTCCACATCCTGGAATACTACTCAGTAATGAAAAGGAACAAAGGGTTGATGTACACAACAGCTTGGATGAATTTTCAAAGAATTATGCTGGGTAAAAAAATTCAACTCCAAAAGGTTATGAAGTGTATGATTCCATTTTTGAAAAGACCAAATTTAAAAAATGGAGAACAAATTAGTGTTTGTCAAGTGTTAGAAATTGGGGGAGGTGGGGAGGGCAGATGTGGTGATAAAAGGACAAGGGAAAGAATCCTGTACTGACAGAATTTTTCTGGAAGTTGATTGTGGTGATGAACCCGCAAATCCACACGTGTGATACAACTGCATGGAATGAAATACGCCTCCCCCACAAACACACACACCAATTAATGCAAGTAAAACTGGGGAAACCTGAAATAACAGCAGCAGATCGTATCAGTGCCAACATCTTGGTTGTGATACTGTATTATAATTTTGCCAAATGTTACCATTAGGGAGAACTGGATAAAAGGACATGGAATCTCTCAGCATTATTTCTTACAACGGTATGTGACTCCACAATGATCTCAATAAACTCTTCCATTAAAAAATAAATTACACAGTTAATGTGATAAAGGCCAGTTGCGGTCAATGCTATAAAGGAAAAGAACCAAGTTTAACATTTTTAGAAAGAAACTATACATGGTGGGGCCTGGATTTAGACTAAGGGTGAGGAAAGACTTTTTTGGAGAGGTGGCATTTCATTGGGCAACGGAGAGATGTGTAGTTGGTGAGGAGAAAGGTGGGTGGTGAAGAGTTCCAGGAAAGGAAACAGTGTGTGGCAGGGATGGAGAAAGGGTGTGCTTGCTGGGGAGCAGACACAGGAACACCGTGGAGGGAGGGAGTCCAACGTCAGGAGGCTGCAACCCAGGATGAGGGGCCACAGGTGAGTAACTTTCCTAATCCCGTATGAGAACCTAGATTCTACCCTTTCTTCTGTTGCAGGAAAAAGAGGCTCAGACAATCTATGTGAGGTCACACACCTAGGAAGTGTCAGACCTAGCATTCAACATCAACACTACACCAAGTTCACTGTCTCTCCCCCAAAACTCTTTAAACACACACTTGCTGTTCAACCCAGCAATACCAGTCCCTAGGGATTTACCCAAGAGAGTTAAAAATGTATATTCATAGAAATACCTAGACACAAAGGTTTATAGCAACTCTTTCATAATCAGCAAAAACTGGAAAGAACCCAAAGATCCTTCAGCTGTTGAATAAACAAACCTATTTGTATCCACAATAGGGTGATACTCAGAAATAACAGAGAAGAATGAACTATCAGTAGACAAAACTGCACAGATGAATCTAGGATTCACTATATGCAGAGAAAGAAGTCGGACTCAAAGGCTACCTACTTAGGACTCCATTTACATGGCTTTCTAGAAAATGCAAAACTAGAAGGACTGAAAAGTGATTGACGATTGCCAGGGCTGGGGCTGGGGACTGGCTACAAACAGACCCCAGGGAACTTTTTTGGGGTGATGGATATGTTTGATATCCTGATGGTGGTGGTGATTATATCACTGTATGTCTTTGTTGAAACTTGCAGAACTGTATGCTAAAAAGGGAAAGTTTTATAAAATAGAAAACTAATAAGAATCTGCTGTATAGCACAGGGAATTCTATTCAATACTCTGTAATGGCCTATATGGGAAAAGAATCTAAAAAACAAAAAAAGAGTGGATATACGTATAACTGATTCACTTTGCTGTACACCTGAGACTAACACAACATTGTACGTCAACTATACTCCAATAAAAATTTTTTAAAAATAATAAATAAAAAAATAAAAATGCAAAAAAAAGGGCAAGTTTTATTCTATATAAATTATACCTTGATAAACCTGACTTTGATCAAATGTGCGGGGTGAGCAGATATAGCTTAAATCCAGGGAAGAGCCCTTCTCACGTCTAGAAATTTCTGGGTAGCCCCAGGAGGCAGTGACGTGAATAAGAATCTTATTTTCAGGAGACGTAATGAAGGAAAATGGAATGAGGATACAGCTTCTTGTAGGGTGGGACAGGGAAGACCCACTCTTCCTATTCTTAGGATCCATAGCTGGAGCAGAAAGTCTCTGCTCTGCAATGTGGAACACTTGACTCTAAGTAGCCACTTGTTTTGCCCGGCTGGAAAAGGGACCTCAATTCTCTGAAACATGAGTTTGCTCCCTTCACAAGGATGGCAAGGATGGATGGAATGGAAGAACAGCTAAACAAAGTCAAAGTACGTGCTTTGTTTTTCTTCGTCTTTGAAGAAAACCAAAACTTTGTGTTCTGTGGCCAAAGAAGTCAAACTCAGGGCTGGGATTCAAGTCCTGCTCTGAATGTAAGTCCAATGTGGAGGGAACCATATACCCTCAAACAGCTGACACAGGGCCAGCCCTAGGGCCAGAAATCACCCCAATGTCTGCTAACATGGCCCATTCGCTGCCATGGACCTGCTCTCACTAAGCCCGTGGGTTTCTCGAAGGTCTTACCCTGTGGGGACCATAACGAGCCAATGATCAATTTTCCTTTCAGCTGCCGTGAGTCACTGGGAGGTGGCTTTGAGGCAGGGATAGAAGGTTTGGCCATTTCCGGAAGTTGCCTTTCCTCCTGTGGTTTCACCTTCAAGAAAGATGAACTCTGTGCCATCTCTGGGGGAGAGCTGGTTCCGGTCAGGCAATATTAGGCTGAGCTGGCATCTTACACCCTGCCTGGCCTGTTAGCTAAGGCAACGCATCTGATCAAAGTCAGCCTGACTCTCTCAATCTGCCTCCATGCCAGACCCTCTACCCTCCACCCCTCTCCCCTCTTCCCATAGTACTTTATTTTCATCTCTACTGTCATCCTTATCAGAACATATATTCATCATGCCTTCCTTCATCTGTTTCTTAAGTGCCCCATTTACCCCAAAGATGGCAAACACCCAGGGACAGGCTGGGGTTTTGCGTGACCATAACCTGAACCCTTGACTCAGGCCTGCGTGTGACAAGAACTCAGCAAATGTCTGCTGAACAAACGAATAATAGAAAGCTTGGTGCACGCACAGAGAAATGAATTCAGGAACAAATCCCCAAAGAGACCACCTGGTGAAAAGCAGAAAATATCATTAACTGAAAACAAGACATTTTTGAGAAATCCACATTTCAGCTTTACCAAAGAGACATTGTAGCACTTCGCCCAAGTGACATGTTATATCCAGAGAAAATGCAGCATTTATTTCTATTACGCGGAGGCTTACTCTGTAAGTTAGAGAGGTTAGATGCTCAGCACGGGGTCCCCCACGTCCAAAGATCTATGTTAAAAATAAGAAAGAAAGAAAGAAAAGGAAAGGGGAAAAAAAAAACATTTTAAAGAAAGAGTCACCAGAAACTTATGTCGCTTTTATAATCCCAGAAAATAGGCCTTCTTATCATTCCGCATCAGTATTTACATTTTAAAATCCAGCTCCTAAGAGAACTATAACTAAATGCTTTTTAAAGAAAAGAAACAAAAAAATAAGAAGAAAGCAATTGAATACTGAAACTTTAACTATTTTCATTCTCTAACCCCGATGAGAATAATTCCCTTTCGATGAGATAAATTTAGTCTGAGAGCAAGACAGCCTTAACCCAGCTGCATAATTCATTGGCAGCTTTAATCTTCAGAATGAATATTAGTGTACATTTCAGGTTTTACTGCATTTTTTAAACAAATGATATTTTAAGTTCAAAGTGAATGTATCGTGAGTTGGCAGTTTGTAATACGTTTTTCCCTAAAAAGGAAATCAAAATAAAATTCCTTTAGACCTTCTGATGTCAATTGCAGACTTGAGAACAAACTGAATACAGAAAATGTAGGATAGGAATGCAGACAAACAGAAGTCAACATGATGCAGATATATTCAATAGACAGTCATGATCGACTTTTAATGAGCTGTAAAAGTATGGATGAACTTTCTTAAAAAGATATGCTAATTAATACAGGACACATCTACATGATGCAAAGGAATATATTTAGTCAATCACTGAAATGGTTTGCCTTCAAAATGTCCAACACCCCATGGTTTGTAAATGTCAAATATATATAGGAGTCTTTAGGCAGATATTATGATCTTGGGCAAATTTAAGGCTTAGTTGTCTAGAGACACAGGCAGGTTTAATCTCTCTTTAAGTATTAATTTGGAGCCCTTGTCTATTTAGCTGGTGTATCTGCATATTTAGTCAAAAGGTGTGAGGAAGGCACACATTTGCAACTGGGTAATTTGTTGAATCAATATACCAAGTCTCACCATATCAACCATTTCCCACTTAAAACCATGTGCCTGGAATTTAAATACCTTAGGGTTTTAGAAACTTAGCAGAACCAAACACCTCTGTGATACACTAAGCAATCTTTTTAGCTACCTTCTGATGAGTTGCATGACAGGTAAGCCTAACATTAATCTGTGTTGACCACCAATAAGGAAGTGGCAAAGAATTTTTGCTTCTTTGGCACTAAAATCTTCACCTCAATCTTAATCTTTGTTCTTTTCTACCATCTTCTCCTCCTAGCATTCTATATCCTTTTCCCCCAAGTGGGCCATCTTCTTTTAAAATAGGAATGGTTCTAGAAGGAGAACAGCTGCAAAGGATTCTCAAACCTCTAAGAGGGGGTGATACCAATTTCATCTAATGAAACTAATACCAATTTCATCTGAACTAGTATTCCCATGTACTCTATAATGGACTCTGCATCCTTGTATCAATTCAATATCTTGACTCTTCTTTGCCTAAAGAAGTATGAAGACTATGATTTTTGGACAGTGCCCGCTCTGGTAGACCCCTCTCAAGCTTCTTGGGTGTGTAAGGAACCCTGGTGTGAAGATTAAGAACTAATGACCTCCCAGATTTAAACACTTGTATTTTCATGACCATCCAGATTATGTTGGTTACAATGACCCCTAAACTAGCTGCATTGAATATCATGGCCTCCTCCTAACTATCTGGTGTTCAATTTGCCTTCATCCATAGAACAGTATCCTTCTGGTGGCTCAGAGGAGGTTTGACCATCCTACCCAGAGATGGGGGAGGTTTCAGGAAAGGCTTCTGAAAGGAGGAGGCATCAGAGAACAAACCACAAGAGATTTTCTCTGAGTAACTATATATGCCTTGCAGTTGAGTAACATGATATTTTGCTTCTTAATAATCCATCCATAACCAACAGATACCATTCCTCCAGGATGAATAACTTGTGAAAAAAAAATCATTAAATAAAAGTTGGTTAATTGCATTTCTTAAGAAATCCAACTTTTTAATGTTTCTTCTGAGAGCAGAACCGTAGTATAGTCAAATGATCAATTATCTTTTTTTTTCTTTTTCTTTTTTTAAAGTTGCAGAATACAACATTTTCTTTCCTTAAAGGGCTGCAGACACATTCCCATTTCTTTCCATAAGAATAACTTGAAAAGGATGCAAAGTTACACAATCGACAATTCACTGCACACAAGCTGCTTTTGATTATATTGCCTCACAAACTAGATACTTTGCTGGGAAGCATAAAACTGTTTATCACTAAACATTTGAGATTCCACTCAGATAATTTACACATAATTAGACAGAAGCCCACACTTCCGAGCGGTAGCATTACGTCCTCTCTTACAGACTATTCTTAAGAACATTTTTGGTAGCATAATGAGTATTTTATGAGGCTTTGTAATCAGTCTTAAGGTAGGTGGGAACAAAGGTGAATTACTCCTCAACACGATCAAATCATTACATCATTCAGTGCAGAATAATGATGAACTGAGGTTAGGAGAGGTAACCTGCCCAGGTATTTGGAGGTATTAGGAAACTCTGGTCTTTTCCAGAGGCATAAAATGAATTAAGTGATCCCTTAGGAAGTAGAAAAAAAAAAAAAAAAAGAAAGAAATCAGCCAAGGAGAGAAGCCTCCTACTTAGATTTCCCTACCCTTTGCTCTCTATCACGGAAGGAGATGAAAAAGCCAGAATATAGACAAGGGAAGGAAAGCTAATGGTATTTTCTATCTACGGAGTCTCTCTTAGTCCTCACAGATGCTAAGCTCTTTGGGGTCTAGTCTTGTATTTTCTAAACATCTGTCCTAAGACACAATGAAATCTTTGGTAGGAAAATATGAGCCAACTGTCTCCAAACAGACTGACCATCACTTAAATATATAGAGTCATTGAAGAGGAACATAGGGGGGGTGGGGAAAAGTGTCACCATTTCATGATACAAAGACCAAACCCAGAAATAGTTTGGTCTCTCGATACTGTATCGCTCTGCAGCCGCACTTCAGACTTGGCACTGTGCCTCCAAGGGGTATTTCAAAATTGCCACCTTGCATGGTCCCTTCGAATCCACAAAGCTGAGTTGTCTGGTTTCCATTTATGGGCAAGGAATTATGTTTTGGTTTCTCTTTATATTGCCTTTTCAACCAGAGAGGGTCTGTATCATGCATTTATGCATGAAATTTAAGCAGCTTATAACCTCAGCTATATTCAGTGTATATCATGACACAATTGTGGATTTTTTCCCCCAGATTATTTACAGGGAGAGTCAGCAAAGCCAAGCCTTACAGCAATCCTTGGAGCTGCTGCTCAGATCCTCGGCTCCAGGACCAGTGAGACGGTACTCTCTGAGGGCTCACCCAGCTCTAAACTAGGCGACGTGGAAAGATACAGCTTTGAGATGGTCCCCTGGAGGCTGGAGATAGAAGAATAGATTTGGATGCTGGTGGCATACACAATCAAGACAATGCCTATTAATTTTATAACTACCATCTTGGAAGACAGTGTGTCCAGGACTCCAATTGTGTTCCCCATGTCAGCTAAGCTCAACATTTATACAGATTTCATCTCAACATTTTGTCCAAATTCAGCAGGCTTTCCAGATCATGTTCTCCCTCACTAAAGAAAGCCAAAAATTAAAAACGAAACCCAAAATAACAATTTTCATGTAATTATGGAAGCAAATGTATGTATGTCAAAAACTTACGTATAAGAACATCTGTGCTACACTTGTTTATGTTAATGCCTGCAAATAACAGTTCCCAATAAAAATTTGATGAATACATGAATGGTAAAGAACCAGAAGCAATGTACATGTCTAAAATAGGGGAAGGGTTAAGTAAAGGATAAATTGTTTGATATTTGAATATCATACAGCCATTTGAAATCAAGTTTTCAAGGAACAATGAATGACATACACAGGAAATAAACATGGTGCAATGCTATTTTGGAACAGGTTAATAATGGATTGTATAATTTCAGTTGTGTGTCTGTTTTCTCCCCTCCCTCCTTCCTTCCGTCTCTTCCTCCCTTCTTCCCTCCCTCTTTTCCTTCCTTCCTTTCTTTCCATCCATCCATCCATCCAACCATCCATCCCAGATATAAGCATAAGTGCACTGGTTAATGGAAGTCCAGAGTTCTACCAGCTCAGCATTGCTTTCCCTACCCCCATCACTCCTTCTGGACCACTTACTCAGATTCTTGAGCTTCCTGAAATAGATTAGAAGTCAATGACCTCATCCAACCCTCCAAATCTGGACCATAAGGAAACTCGGTCCCAGAGAGAAGCTGTGATTCACTTCATGTTAGTGTCAGTAACAAGTTCAGAACAGAGAGGTCCCTAACGCTCAGGCATTCAACATATGTATGCATCCTCTGAGCTTAGGAAGAAAATGAGTTTCTTAAGCCAACAGAGCAGTGTGTGTGTGTGTGTGTGTGTGTGTGTGTGTGTGTGTTGTACACTTTGCAGTTGGATTACTTCCTTACATGTGTCCCTGAGCAAGGCAGTTAAGCTTTCCGAATTTCAGTTTCCTCAACTATAAAATGGGGACAAAAAAATCATACCTCCTTTATGAGGTCACTGTAAAGATTAAAGGACTTAATATAGCTAGGGTTTATAATAGTATTTACCTGGAACATAGTGATTCCTCAATCAGCCTTAGCTAATTTTATATTATTTATTAATGTTGTTATTTCTATCTGAAAGGCTACATAAATCTCTTGGATAGACAAAGGTGGTATAAGCAAAGATCTCAATTCGTTTCCTGGATTTCATAAAGCCAGTGGGAAAATTCCACACTGCGTTGTTTTCCAGTGCTTTGTGTCACTTCAAGTATTTAAGTGCTGAGTTTTACTTAGTGGAAAGGGGTATCCTTCACCCAGTGTTCAGAAACATTCCTTGGAGATTTAATAAAAAGTATGATGGACTTAAGTAATACTACAGAAAAACAGAAACAATCGATGACATATTGAGAGAATTACATAACATATTTGTGTACGGCAAATAATGAAATTATGCAGTAGCAAAGAGAGAGAACAACAAATGTGACACTGGGAAAATAAACAGCTTTATGAACACGGCAATGAACTGGGTGTGGCAAAAGCCTTCTGAATTGTGCTCCCAGTGATGGAGGGTTTTGGTAGGACTACCAACATCCTATATATTTAGAAAGAATGCTCACTTTTCGTCGGAACAAATTCTCACAAATTGCAAAGCAATTTCTCTTACCCTTTCTCACTCATCCTCACAAAAGTCCTGGAATGTAGGTGTCTCCTTTTCAGTTTCTCAGTTGAGAAAACCAAGGTAGAAAGAGGTGAAGCAACTCGCTCTAGGTCACCCGGATTCAATGAGGGAGAGTTGGCATTTGTCCTTCCATCAAGGCCAAATCTCAGTGACTCTTTAGGCACCTGAGAATACCCCAAATGGACCCATTCTTGTTCCGAATGTATGAAAATGAAATGCTTAGAGATGAGATCCCACCAAGCCATCATCCAGAGCTTCAGTCCAACCTGAGGTCTGGTCGGGGTGTACGGAACCAGTAACCCAAAGATGCAGCAAAGAGTAGTGTTTCCATCAGCACCACAGTCTGGGATCATTGGTGAGGATGAAGGGGGAGGCAAAGGAAGGGAGGAAGGAAGGAAGGGAGGGAGAGGGAAAGAAAGAAAGAAAGAAAGAGAGAAAGAGGAAGGGAGGGAGGGAAGGAGGGAGGAAAGAAGGAAGGAAGAAAGAAAGAGGAAGGAAGGAAGAAAGGAAGGAAGGAAGGGAAGGAGGGAAGGAGGGAGGGAGGGAGAAAAAGGAAGGGAGGGAGGGAGGAAGGAAGGCGGAGAGAGAGAAAGGAAGGAAGGAAGGAAGGTAGGAAGAAAGAGGAACCAAGGGAGGGAGGAAGGAAAACAAGAGCTAGACCTTCCGTGAGAGGAATATAAAGCAAGAGGATGTTCCTGAGAGGTTTCAGGAAGCGTGTGGGGAGCTTACAAACCCCAAACACAGGGGATGCATAGGCTGTGATCACAAGCCCCCATCACCCTTTCTGCCCAGTACTGTCTCTAATTTACAAGAAGAGTATGTAACTCCAAGGACGAGAAAGCAGCAAGAGTGTTATAAGAGAGGAGGAGGGTTCCTGGAAGGCTGGGCACCCCAGGGATATCCAGCAGGTTTATAGGCACAGGGGACAGAGTGAGGAGAAGAGCTACCAGGAGTAGCACTCAGATTTTTCCCAAATGAAACTACTTAGTTATTCAGAATAAGATCCTAGAAGATGGTTAGTTGTGGGAAACTACTTGACTCTCTAGAAACACGACTGCTTTGCCCCCACCCCTGTGAAAACTTTTTTTAAAATCACGGTTTCCCAACATCTGGCATGGGAGCCCTGGGTGGTACATCAGATGGTCTTAGCTGGTAGTCACAGATTTATTTTTAATATTAAGTTACTTGCATAGTGACGCTTCAGTTTATAACACTGGGTTTCTATTTACTGCGGTGACATAAATACATTCAGATAAAAGCAAATTAATTAGACATTTAGTAAATAATAAAACAATAAGAAAATGGCCAACGTTATAGCAGTGGAACAGGGGTGACTGAAGTGTCACCGGCCTGCGTTTAAGGGTAATTTTTAAATGGGGAAGAAAGGCACTCTATGTATGGGGGGGGGGGGGGGCGGGTGTTCATGTTGGCTTTTCCCACCAAACAGCACAGTTCCAGTGGCTCCAAGTCCAAGTCCAAATAGCACAGTTCTAGTGGTTCCAAGTCAAGCCTGCGTCTTTGAAGCTGAGAAGATGCTTGCAAATGTTCTCACAAAGGATGGAAATCAAACATTACGAAGCACGTGCAGATGAGAAAGGAGATCATGGGGCAGAATGTTCAAGTGCCCCCCATCCTCATTTAGGGGAAAAGCATGCTCAGAATATGGACATGAATCTTATATTTAGTCTCCACGCATGATCCTTCAAAATGTGCACAATGTGATACTCTCTATTTCAGGTCTTCTTTAGAACTATGATGCAATGCAGCAAAATAAGGGAAGCTTAAATTACCTCGCTGTTTAAGCAGGGCTAATAAAGACACAGGCCCTGACTTGCAAACATCTATGTCTTCCAAATGGCTCGGGACATAGCCCCACCATGACCCTCAAGCCTCTTCTACATAACAGGATAGAAAGGGGGTTCCCAGATGTGGAAGGAATTTTAGTTAAAAAATAATGATGGTATTGAAAGGAAGGTTTTAGAGAGTTGGTCCAGAAAGGGAGAAAGTGGGGTGGTTGACAGGGAGGGAGGAGGAAGGCCAGCAAGCTAACGGTAGATGCAAACTCAAGCACCCGTTGGGATCAATCAGACTCGATAAATTATTGAAATGAACAGTTGTGAATGTTTCCAGAGCTTCTGTTTTTAAAGAGAAGGTGGAACCCAGATTTTTGTGTGATGACAACAAATTCAGTATTCCAAGCACTATACATATGAAATAAAATAAGAGTGGGCTTTGGGCTGCTTGGAGATGAGCCAGCACTGGGCAACCACTGAATTGAAGGTAGATGTGACTTTGGCCACGTCTAGCTTCCTTATCATTCCCAGATGTTTTCATTTCTATTACATTTCTGAAAATTCCTTCCATAAGGGAAAGATTTATTTAGAATAGTCAGTAGAGTTTTTTTGTTGTTGTTGTTGTTGTTTTTTTTTTAATCCAAAGCTGGAGAGGTGCTTCTGTTGGTCACTCACATATTCATGTGAATTGCTTTAATCAGATTGCTTTCCTGACTCACATCCAGCTGAGACAGTCCTTTCATCTTGCCTTCTCCTCCCTGGAGGCAGAATAGAGCTGGAGCTTACAGACTCAGGGGATATATTGCCTGGGCCAGATTCCAGTAATAGCTCCACCTTTTACCAGGTAGCATTAGTTCCTCAATTTGTAAAGTGAGGTTAAAAGTATCTACCTCAGGGCTTCCCTGGTGGCGCAGTGGTTGAGAATCTGCCTGCCAATGCAGGGGACACAGGTTCGAGCCCTGGTCTGAGAAGATCCCACATGCCGCAGAGCAACTGGGCCCGTGAGCCACAACTACTGAGCCTGAGCGTCTGGAGCCTGTGCTCCGCAACAAGAGAGGCCGCGATAGTGAGAGGCCCACACGCCGCGATGAAGAGTGGCTCCCACTTGCCGCAACTGGAGAAAGCCCTCGCACAGAAACGAAGACCCAACACAGCCAAAAATAAAAATAATAAATAAATAATAAATAAATAATTAAAAAACAAACAAACAAACAAAAAACAGTACCTACCTCCTAGGATGGCTGTTATGCATGAGGGCATCACACATGTTTGCTACTTGCATTACTAAACAGCCAAATTAAAAAGGGGGAATTTTAAACAAAGAGGTAAGAATATTTGCCTCTCAAGTTGATACAAGTATAAAATAATACAGGCAGACCTTGTTTTATTGTGCTTCGCAGAGAGTGTCTTTTTCACAAAGTGAAGGTTTGTGGCCACCCTGCGCTGGTAGGCACCATTTTTCCCAACGGCATTTGCTCACTTCCTGTCTCCGTGTCACATTTTGGTAATTCTCGTGATATATTTTTCATTGTTATTATATTTGTAATGGTGATCAGTGATTTTTGATGTTACTATTTCAAGAAAGATTATGACTCACTGGAGTTTCAGATGATGGTTAGCAACTTTTAGCAAAGAAGTATTTTTAATTAAGGTATGTATTGATACATTGTTTTTATATATAATGCTACTGTGCATTTAATAGACTACAGTATAGCATAAATATAACTTTTATATGCACTGGGAAACCAAAAAAATTGTGCAACTTGCTTTACTGTGATGTTTGCTTTATTGTGGTGGCCAGGAACTGAACTCGTAATACCTATGAGGGGTGCCTGTATCAAATAACATGGGCAACGACGAGATGAGACGGCATCCTAACAGACTACCATTATGGGATGTACACGGCACAACTGATTTAACCAGCAACTGCATGAAATCTATTCAAGAGGTATAAAGCTGCTCATATCTTTGACCCCAAAATAACACTTTTTAGAATTTAGTCCAAGGAAGCACTCAAGAATGTAAACAAAGGCTTGCATAAAAGAATGTTCTCTGTGGCATTATTAGTAATAATAGTAAGGGAGAGGGAGACCAAAGGACAAATTCTTAAATGTCAACGGTGGAGACAAATTCTGGTACTGTAGAAAGTTATGGAATCATTAAATATAATTTTGAAAAATGATTAATGGCATAGTAAAATGTGCATGTTTTAATGCCAAGTTAAAAACGTAGGATAAGTTTTGAAAATACAGAGTCTAATATTGTAAAGGTACACGTACACACACACACACACACACACACACACACACAGTAAACAGACCAACAAGAGAAATATTAAAATGTTAAGAGTGTGATTCCAACTATATGACATTCTGGACAAGGCAAAACTATGGAGACAGTAAAAAGATCAATGGTTGGAAGGGGTTGGTGAGGAGGGAAGAATAGGTAGCGTACAGGGGATTTTTAGGGCAGTGAAAATCCTCTGTATGATATTCTAATACTCTAATGGCATGTCATTATACATTTGTCCAACAAACCCAGAGAATCTACAAGACCAAGAGTGAATCATAATGCAAACTATGGACTTTCGGTGACGATGATATATCAGTGCAGGTTCATCGATTCTAACAAATGCGCCACGGTGGTGTGGGATGTTGGTATCAGGGAGGCTGTGCATGTCGGGGGCAGGAGGTGTACACGAAACCTCTGTACCTTCCTCTCAGTTTTGCTGTGAACCTAAAACTGCTCTAATAAAATAAAGTCTGAATTTAAAAAAAAAAGTTAAGAGTGATTACTTTGGGGCAACGGGCAGCTGATAAGTGATTTTTGCTTTTGCATGCGTTTCTGAATGTTTTTCAAATGAAAATATGTTGTTTTTCTAAGCAGAACATTATTAAAAATGGGTTTAAAGGGTGTGCGTGTGTGGAGTGGGAAGCACTGAGAAGTTGAGGAAGAAAATGTGAAATAAAGAACCAAAATGCTGTACACTCTGTGAATTCTGGGTGAGAAAAAGGCTAGATCTGAGGCTGGGGTATTAATTCCCAAACAAAACATGGATAGGATTGAATTATAGTTATACGAGCTTAAGTAAAATAACTTACTGTAGTCACAAGATAACTCCAAACCTTCAGGAGCGTAATCTATTGTTTATTAGCTGCAAAGCACAAGGCAATTGGTAATTCAAACTCCTCGTTAGAACGTGTTACTTCACAGGATCTTCGGAAAGAGATGTAATGCACTCCTGAGAAGGGGTGATTTGGGTTTCAGGAAGACCCACAGGTCGTCCCAGACTGCAGGTAACTCCCAAGCCCTTTTTGCCCCAAGAGCCACGAGCAATCGGAGAGCTCGGGAGAAAGACAGCGGCCCCTACCGTCCATTCCCCACATAACATCCAAAATACTGTGAAAATGCAAATTAACTCCAGTGCTTCTGACTCAACTGAAGTCCTCCCGTTGCATTTAGAATAAAATCCAAACTCTTTATTACGGGCCACGATGCTCTACTTTGCTTACCCCTTTCCAGGCCCCCTGGTCTTCTCCCTGCTGCCCTTGCTCACCCTTTTTCTGTTCTGGTGGCCCTTTTGAACCTGTTCTCTCTCGGGCACAGGTCTTCCCAACGCTGGCTTCGTTTCATCCAATCTCACGCCTCAGCCCAGGAACCTGTTCAAAGTGTCCTCTGAAGACGGTTTCCAACATTATAACCCCTGTTCCAGTTAGTCCCTGTCCTCTAGGCATGTTTTGTTTTGTTCCTTCTCTTTCTACCACTCAACCACTGTCTGAATTTATCTGAAATTATTAACATTATTTTGTTTCTTTGCTGTCATATAGAGAGAGAAGGTAAGCTCCGTAAACACAGGGGCTTCATTTCACTTGTGCATCACTGTTACGGACTGAACTGTATTCCCCCCACCCCCAAATTCACAGGTTGAACCCATAACCCCCGATGTGACTGCATTTGGAGATGGGGCCTTTGGTAGATAATTAGGTTTAGATGAGGTCATGAGGGTGAGGTCCTCCTCCCCACCCCGACTTCATCCATCTTTTTCTCCCATGTGAGAAAGTTGCCAGCCTGCAACCAGGAAGAGGGCTCTCACCAGAACCCGGTCATGGTGGTACCCTGCCTTGGACTTCTGGGCTCCAGAACTGTGAGAAAATAAATGTCTGTTTTGTGAGTCACCCAGTCTGTGGGATTTTGTTATGGCAGCCTGAGCTGAATCAGACAACTAGCATACCTTTAGTGCCTAGAACAGAGCCTGGTATCTACTAGGCATTCGATAAATATTAATACAGAAAGGGTTTGGGGGTTTACAATGCTCTTGACAAAGCAGAAACAATGGGAGTGACCCACTTAAAAGTTCTGGGGGTCCCCCATTTGGAAAACACAAATGCATTCGGCCAAGAATTGCTTGCTAGGGTTGATTTGGGGAAGACAGAAAGTGTTGACTTCTTCTTGGCCTGTTGAAGCTTCCCATGCAAAGTTGAACTGGGAGGCATAGGTTTCAAATGGACATATATTAACTTTTTAAAAATTTTTTATTTTATATTGGACTGTAGTTGATTTACAATGTTGTGTTATATGTTTCAGGTGTACAGCACAGTGATTCAGTTATACATACACATGTATCTATTCTTTTTCAAATTCTTTTCCCATTTAGGTTATTACAGAATATTAAGCAGAGTTCCCTGTGCTTTACAGTGGGTCCTTGTTGGTTATCTATTTTCAATACAGTAGTGTGTATATGACTGTCTCACTAACTTTTTACGCTCCACGTGCTTTAGAATTTAGACCATTGTAGGCAAATTATGGCCCAGGAGCCATATCTGTCCCGATGTCTGTTTCTGTGCAGCCAATGAGCTAAGAATGTTTTTTACATTTTTAATTAGTTGAGAAAAATCAAAAGAAAAAGAATCCTTCGTGTCACATGAAAATCATATGAAATTTCAATCTCGGTGTCCATAAATCAAGTCTTATGGGAACACAGCCATGTTTATTTGTTTATATATTCTCCATGGATGCTTTTGTGTTGCAGTAGCAGATTTGAATAATCGTGGCATGGAATGCAAGGTTCGCAACCCCTGAAATATTTTCTCTCAGGTCTTTACAAAAAAACCCAGCTCAGACACTTAATAGCTGTGTGAGCTTGGGCAAGACACTAGACTTCTCTGAGGCTTAAGTCTCCTCTTGTAAGCTGAGGGTCATGGGTTTTGTCTCAGATAGCTATTGTGATTTCATTGCAATGCCTTGAAGAAATATGACATCTGCTTTTCGTTTGCTGTGTCATTTGTTTGTACTTTAAGGCTCAGTAGCTCTCCTTGGGTTTATCGATCTTGTATTTCCTCCTGTCTAGTCCACTCCCATCTTCTTTCACATTTACCTTGTGTTTTTGAAGGAACACAGCCTAGTGGACCAGTGCTTGGGGTCTGCAGTTTGGCAGCCTGACCCTTTAGTTTCTAAGCTTCCTCTCTTTTGCTGAAAAGGGGATGACAACTTTGCTTAGGGTTGCTGTAAATGTGAAAGATAACAATCCTCTGGGCACATGCCTGGCTGGGTGGGTGTGAGCTCTGGATCATAACAAGGATTCAGCCAGATCCCCAGTTCCCTCGGTGTTTATTTTGTCCTTTCAGTTTCATCATTCCTTCTCCTATCGGCCCATCACTGCTTCTAGCTCAGCCATCCTCTGTAGTCTTGGAGCCTGGACCCAGATCATACAAGGAACACTTGGTGCCACATGCCAGAGACTCTGATTTAAACTGGGCTGTTCCAGGGCCAGGTTACAAACTCTTTAAATTGTTCTTACACCAAGCCAGGATTGAGAATCAGTGGTTCTAGTCTCTTGATGCACCATTCCTGGAAGTATCAAAACTCTGGGGGATTTCAAGGGCCCACACATGCCTAATGAGAGGACCAAACAAAGTGTCTTCGACTCCCATGTGTTTCTTGGGTACTGAGGATGGTTGCCAGGTGCCTTCGTGTTGCGGGAGGTACCAGGAAAAGTGACTCATGGCTCTTGCCTCAAGTGGCTCAGAATCTAACAGAGAACACAGATGCCTGTTTGAAACATCTGCAACAGGATTCAATCTGTCATTTACTGAGTGTCTAAAAAAGGCACGAGGGTCGTGGCCGGTTAGCTCAGTTGGTTAGAGCGTGGTGCTAATAAAAAAGGCACGAGGACTATGCAGACACTTGGTTGGACTTCATGAGAGCCTGGCAGGGGGGTGGGGAGGGGAGAAAGATCATTCTGCCTTCAAAGCCTGCGGACAACTTCAGACTCCTTTCTTGTGGCCCATCACCTTCCTACCAGCAGGGTACACTGGGGCCCCGGGGAATTCAACCTCTTGTCCAATGCCACCAAACTGCAGGTCCTTCCAAGCAGGTTCTGGTTTTCCAATAGGAACAGTAAGTTCCAATAAGTTTCTCTCTCCTCTCCCCTCTCTGATAATCACTACCCTTTCACCCTAGTGTTCAGACTAATTTAGAAAAAGAAATGGATTCCCAAGCCTACGACTGCCTTTGCAACAACTCCTCTGCCGCCTCGGTGCATGCCGGGCATGGCATCTTCCCTTCAGTGATGGCCAAGACACCTGTTGATTAGCCAGCCACCTCCGTGTGCTCCCCTGCCCCCTAACAGGTGGCAGATGGTGCCTGGAGAGAGCTAGAAAGGTTATGATAATAGCCTGAGGCAGGAGGGGCAGGAGGGGATAAAAGTTGGATACAGGATGAGGTACAATGGTTGTCCCATACGCTAGGGCACCATGGGTGGATGTATACGTGGTTGACTGCAGTAGGGGTAACTCTGACATCCTTTTTCTTCCAATATATGTATCCACATCTGCCTAGCACTCATCACGCATTTTTCTGTGCCATATTTCCCAAAAATGGTTCCCCAAAGGCGGAAAACACTGAAACCTTCAAAAGAGAAGTCAACTGTTTTCCTCATTAATATAAAGAAGGAACCAGTATGGAAAAGGATAAGGAGGAAAAGACAGAGCATAAGTATGACTCGACAACAGCCACTACTCCACCCCTGAAGGAATGACTTGCAATGGTCCTGCATCCCGTCTGCGCATTAGAATCACCTGGAGGACTTCTCACACTGTGGATGTCCAAGGGGCCTGACATTCTGACCAAATGACTCTGAAACTTTGGGAACGGGGTCTGGCATCAACACAGTGCTTTGAAACCTCTCCAAGAGGATTCTAGTGTCAGGTTTATATGATCGTACTTTGTTCTCCCAACCAACCTATGAGGTTGATGATGGTGATGATGATGATGAAGATGACGGTGGTGGTGATGATGCCCATTTTTATCAATAAGGAAAATGATGCTCAGACTGGCCTCCCATTAGATAACTAGTAAATATCAGAGTGGAACCGTAACTTCTGAGCTTGGGTTCCTAAGCATCATGCTATACTGCTCTCTACAGAGGAGTCTTTAAACTTAATATGGCTTTAGGAAGGAACCAAGTACTTCTGGGAGCTATCTCCTTCACACATCAAGCTTTCCTGTTGTCAGGGAGATAACAAGGGACCCATTCGTTCACTTCCCCACAGCATCTAATTTTTAGCTCTAAGGCACCAAACACAGACTAGGCTCTACCCTAGGCTACGGAGGAGAGAGTTTGCTGCCCTAAAGTCTGGGCCTCACCATGTTGGTGGTGTTGATGATGGTGCAACCACAAGCCGAGATCTCCTGAGGGCCCACCATGTATCAGTTCCACTTTATACATCAAATACTGCTTCCTTTAATACTCAGCACTTCACAATAGAAGGTGAAGGCTCAGAGACGCTAAGTGACTCGCCCAAATTTACACAGCCGAAACATGCTAGGGCTAGAGCAGGAATCCTGGCAGCCTGGCTCTGTTGGAAATGTCACCTAGAGCAGAAGTGCTGACACAATGCCACTGTTCCTCTAAATTTCTCTATTTCCATTTTCTGTTATTCCTCAGGTTGAGTAGTACAGGCCCTGCTGGTCTTGGGGGGAAACTTCCTCCGTCTCCCAGAGAGACTCAAATCCTTGGCAGTGAACTTTCCTGACCCTTGAAGGGGCAGTGAGACACTTAACCAGAGCCTAGCACTTGCCCTAATCATGGGGCCAACCCCAGTGAGTGCATCAGAATTCCCCCTGGGCCTTAATTAGATACGGGTTCCATAACTCTCACACTGGGGTCGATAGAAAAGCAATTTTTCCATTTGGTCTCTCTGAGGGCCCTGCTTTTTTGCCAGCCCAGGGAGGTAGCCCATGCATGTGGTATACCCCGAGGTCAATAAAAAGCTTTAGAATCCTTCAGGATTGAGTGGAAAATATTCTCATTATAACATTAGAGAAACTTTAGAAAAATAAATCAATGAAGTAATGGGATATAACACCAAATGAGCCCTTTAGGTAGACTCAATTGTTTTACCCACATAAAGCCTCTGGATGATGCATAATGGAGATGCAGTGAGTTATTCACTGAAGATGCAGCCTGGGAGATCCAAGGAGATGAGTAGCAGTTAAAGGGGGAGGGAGCATCTCAACAGGAATGAAAACAGAAACCAAAGATGATCTTATCCCCGAAGTCAAAACTAGGGGTTTCATGGGTGATTTGGAGGATGGTTGATTTTGTTTGTTTCTTTCACTGTTGTTGTTGTTGCCATGTTTTAGAGAAACTGCTCATGGAATTTTAAGAAAATACACGTTGCATTATTTCACCTTTTAATTAAGATCAAGAGTGAAGCATGCCTGGATTACTGAGAAGTCTGAATTAGCAGCTAAAAGGCAATGCAGTTCTATTTCTCCTAAACGCAACAACTTTCATTAAGTTAACAGCATGTCATTCCATGGTGATCCCGAAAGAGTTCTGATTTGATCTGGGGATAAGAATATTATTCATTCTCTCTCAGGTCACAATGTTTGAGGACCTATGTCTACTGTGTATGGTTAGATACTTACAGAAACAAAGCAGTGAATAGAGAGTTTCTGTTCTTGTGGGTCTTACATACTACGATAAAAGATAAGCCATGCATTGCAGAAAAGTATTGGGAACAAGTAGTTGAGAGTGTGAAACTACTAAGCCAAAGAGGGAATGGATAATACCAGTATACATTGACAGGCATTCTTTCTCCTAGAATTGTTTGCCAAGTGCCCTGTATGTATTAGGCACTTAATACCCTAGGTATACGAGATTCTTATTATACACACATACAGTTATCCTTCCTGGGAAAATGTTGTATTTTAGAAGTTTCCCTCCTTCCCCATTAACTCACCAGCTCTTGATAAAGCATGTGGTATTGTTAATACAAGCTGGCCCCATGGCTATGGGAGTGATTCATAAACATCAGAAAATGGTCACTTCACAAGTAAGTGATAAAATTTCAGAAGATATAGGCTTGTTTATTAGGGGGAAAAAAAACAAAGAGAGAAAGTATTGAAATTTAAACTGCTTTTTTTTTTTTTAGTGTTAACAAATAAAAATTTATTAGATTTTTATTTCATAGTAAAGAACATAGGCTCATTCATCAATGTTTATCTAGTAATGCTTTTTATCTTAGTTTTCCCATACCATGAATTTATACTGACCACTTTCTGTCTCTCTCAGTAAATAATGTTCCCCATGTTCAAAGGAGTGCTTGCATCACCACTAAATGCAAATGGTTACAGGATTTTGTGCAAAAGGGAGGGGGGGAGGTCTGACTCATTTAAAAAATAAATAAAAGAAAACACAACCCTAGGACTGTGTTATGTTTGATGTGTGCTGTGAACCATTGAAACCCGTTCTCTTCTGGTTCAAGATCATGGTATACAGATTGCCAACAAACACATGAAAGGATGCTCAACATCACTAATCATTAGAGTAATGCAAATCAAAACTACAATGAGGTATCACCTCACACCCGTCAGAATGGCCATCATCAAAAAATCTACAAACAATCAATACTGGAGAGGGTGTGGAGAAAAGGGAACACTCTTGCACTGTTGGTGGGAATGTAAATTGATACAGCCACTATGGGGAATAGTACGGAGGTCCCTTAAAAAACTAAAAATAGAACTACCATAGACCCAGCAATCCCACTACTGGACATATACCCTGAGAAAACCATAATTCAAAAAGATTCATGTACCACAATGTTCATTGCAGCTCTATTTACAATAGCCAGGACATGGAAGCAACCTAAGTGTCCATCGACAGATGAATGGATAAAGAAGATGTGGCACATGTATACAATGGAATATTACTCAGCCATAAAAAGAAACGAAATTGAGTTATTTGTAGTGAGGTGGATGGACCTAGAGTCTGTCATACGGAGTGAAGTAAATCAGAAAGAAAAACAAACACCATATGCTAACACATATATATGGAATCTAAAAAAAAAAAAATGGTTCTGAAGAACCTAGGGGCAGGACAAGAATAAAGACACAGATGTAGAGAATGGACTTGAGGACACGGGGAGGGGGAAGGGTAAGCTGGGATGAAGTTAGAGAGTGGCATTGACATATATACACTACCAAATGTAAAATGGATGGCTAGTGGGAAGCATCTGCATAGCACAGGGAGATCAGCTCAGTGCTCTGTGACCACCTAGAGGGGTGGGATAGGGTGGGTGGGAGGGAGACGCAAGAGGGAGGAGATACGGGGATATATGTATACGTATAGCTGATTCACTTTGTTATACAGCAGAAACTAACACAACATTATAAAGCAATTATACTTCAATAAAGATGTTAAAAAAAAGAAAAGAAAAGATCATTTAAATGTGTGTGCCTGGGAGATGGCAGTGTTTTGGTTGGGCTTAAGCCTCTCTTTGCAGTTAGTTTCCTTCTAGCAAAAGGTTTCCACCCTTCAGTTTAACTGTACGGCATCAGAGAGAAAGCTTCTTGCCGTACTCGTAACTTCAGTGTGATGGTGGGAGAGAGGTCTCTTGGTGTCAACAGTTTCTCTCCAGGTGACAGATGGATAGCTCTGGTCAACAGGGTTAAATTCCTTCTGGGAACTTTTCATAAAGTAGGGTTGCTTCATTTTGGCTACTGGTTTTCTCAAAGGGGGAGGTGATCACTAGTTTGAAGAGAGGCAAGAGATGAGGGGATACACACACTCGGAAAGGTAGGTACTATGTCACCAGGGAAACAGGACCGATATTTCTCCTACCTAAAAACTTCACCTGAGGTGAAACCAGAGTACCATCTCACGAATGTTAAATCAGAGTCCCTTACTTATAAATTCCAAGGCGGCAATGACATCTGTTGCAAGAACCCATTCTCAGTCAGTTCAAAATCAGCAGTAGTTACAGCCACGAATAAAGTTGAGGTCAGTAAAGGGGGGACACATGAGATTAAATGGCCCTAATAGAATAGCAACCATGACCTCTGCATTTCATTTGAAATTCAGCCATCATGTTAGTAAAATAATACAGTATGGGATGGATCCTATTTTGCTAACATGATATGTAGATCTCTGATACAAATCTCTTATTTATGAGTAAGTTACAAATGTGCCAGCTCTGATATATTTTTACGTACATGTACTACAATACTTCATAATCTACATGCAGTAATCCCTCACCTTGACCAAGAGAGAGAGAAAGAGAGACAGAGACAGAAAGGAGAGAGAGAGGGAGAGAGAGACAGAGAGAGCTTGAAAAAGACAAATAATGGACATAAGTGAAATAGCATCTCACATCTTCCCAAGCTGAGTGTACTTAGACATGAATCTCAAACATCCAGTCAATAATTATAGCCATTAACATTCCTTCCTATGATTTGTTGCTCATTTTAATGTGCAAAATATGGAGACTCTATAAATTGACTAGAATAATTAATAGGAAATATCCTGGATTGAAAATGCAATTAAGGTCTCTACAGCATGTATATGGATGCTTCTGTTGGTTGCCCATTTTAACCACAGATCCCTAAAGACTTCCACAAGAAAATATTTAAGAAATTATGGCTGGTACCTATGAAAGCTGGGAATTATAAACAAACATTTTCATGAACAGAATATGGCCAACTGAATTTTATTTTTCAGCGCAGTGATCTTCGCCTAAAGCTACCAGTTCTGCTGATTACTTTAAACATTTCAAATGTCAGGGTTTTGCCGATACAGAATTCCTTCATCAGGTACAGCTCAGCTGCCTCACCTCCCTCCGCTCCCTTGAAAGTGGGAGATACCGAGATGGCATCTCCTTGTAACCAAATCATTCCCAGCCCAAAGAGTAGCAGAATCCAGCCAGAATGCAGGGCCTTCACATTTAATTTCCTTAGCTAAATGCTTGCTATCTGCGGTGAGAGCCCTCGCAGCCCTCAAATCTTTCATTCAAATCTGCAGTGTTCCACTGAAATTCTGACAGAGGCGACATCTATGCAGAACAGAGCAGAGGAGGGATTTCCAGACAGACGGCAGAGAAATAAATGTGGTTCCCAAGTAATCAAAGGATAGGTACAGATGAGAGTTTGGAGTGAAATCTCACCTTGGAAGAGAAGTAGTTCTTAAGAGGGGTCTCTTGGTGGGTGTGGGGGACAGGGGTGGACCATGGCTTGGTGGGGGGGGGGCGTGGGGATCGAGAGGTTTCTAGGGGAACAAGCACAGAGAACTGATTAAGCAGATGAAAACAGGGGGGATGGCTTTCTGACAGAGTTAAACAAATCCAGCTCTCAGTGGCTCCTATTTCACAGTTTGCAATCAGTACATTTTCAATCCTGTGATTTAAGAAATAAAAGGGAGAGGTAGAGGGGCAGCAAGTTTCCACGTAATTTTACCCCCAGGCGGTGACCTCAGGGTGGTGGGAATCACACAGGAAATGTGTGGGTGCTGAGAATGGAGAAGGATGCTCTTACTTCCTCAGCTGGGGACTGCAGCATGACCCCTGGGAGGGGAAGATATTACCGATTAAGTCTTAATGAGATTTTCTGATAGAGAAACAGTTGGACCGGGAAGGGTCTTCTGAAGGCAATTTCATTCAGTCCCACAACTATTTACAGAGGGACTATGGCATGTAAAGCCAGAGCCATGCAAAGCTCCAGACACCACAGGGAACAGAATCATGAACGGTGCCCTGTCTTCAAGGAGGGTCAGATCATCGGGGAGAGGAGACAGGACCAGAATGAGTAACAGGACCAGCCTAGCCATGGGAAGTGCCATGAGGAAGGTATAGAGAACCTCCCCCAGGTGGTCAGGGAGAAGGGAAGAGACTTGGGTTTCAAGATGCTGTGGTTTTTCAGATCAATCAACTTGCTGTGGTTGGAATACAGAAGTGAAAGGGACCTAACCTACAAGGGAAAAAACCCCCCAAAACCTGTGGGTTGGAAATTTAGGGAGGTGGGTGACCATTGGCCCAAGATGCTAGGTTAAGCATGAGTCACAGAGCAACTCCTGTCACTGACATTTACATGGCTGAGCACAGCCATGCATTCTCAATGGGGACAACATGAGTTTGCTCCTTAAGGGGGTGAAAATTGGTTCTTGGTGGGAGAGGGCAAAAAAATCTTATATGTTACAATGGTTTGAGACTCTTCATAGAGCCACTCTTCATAATCAGATACACAGCACACTGGTGGAATTAAATTGAACGCGGGGAGGGGGGATGACTGGGTAAGAAATTGTCTAGAAAGGCTTGTTGGTGAAGGGACAGCAATAATGACAAAAGACTGAGAAATACTGGCCGAGTCTCTTCCCACGACAGCTGCCTCTGTCTCTCAAAGAGACTGAAAATGAATCTGGGGCAAATCCTCAACCCTTTGGCACGCAAGGCGGCTTCTCCAGAGACCCGAGTCCTGACTGTGGAGATGCGGCTTAACCTCTCTCCTCTCCGCAGCTCTAAGGGCGAGACATTTGGGAGAAGGGGGTGACAGAGAGGGAAGGCAAGGGAGCACAGAGGATAGTCAAGATCAGACAATTTCCGGCTTCTCTCCGCCACTGAAAATAGGTCATGGATTTACATTTTGTATATTTATTTTTAAAAGTGTATTTTAGAAGCTCACCACTCCCTCTGAAAAATGAATGATGTCTTTAATAGCTTATTTTAATTCCAAATTACAAAGGCGGTATGTATCCATGATATAATTTGGGAAATGCAAAAAAGACAAAAGAAGATAATAAACTAACACCAACCAACGCACGTAATCCTATTATCCCGAAGAAACACTTCATGATCTTATGATATTTCCCCTAGACCAGTGCCACCCAATAGGGTAACTGCGAACCACACGTGGCTACTGAACCCTTGAAATGTAGTTGATCCGAATCGACATGTGCTGTCAGTGTGAAATGTGCACTGGATTTTGAAAGCTTAGTATAAAAAAAATAAAATATTTCATTAATATTTTTTATACTGATCACATATTGAAATGATAGTATATTGGATATGCTGTTTTAAATGAAATAGAGTAAAATAATCTCAACTGTCTCCTTTTACTTTGTTTAATGCAACTACTAAAAAGTTTAATATTTACATATATGGCTTGTACTATATTTCCATTGGACAGTGCTGGTCCAGACCTTACTTATGAATGCACATACGTACACATGCATATACACACCTTAGCCAATAGATACTGAGGTGCAAATTCTTTCGCAATCTCTTTTCTACTATATATAAGCTGGACATCTACCTTGGCAATACATATTTCATTTATGCTTAAAGTGAATGTTTAAATGCTAAATAATGTTGCATTACACGACTGTAACTAAATGTATTAAACCAATCCCCTATCAGTGGATACTTAGATTGTTATCAATTATTGACTATCCTCACAACTTTGCAATCAACATCCTTTTAACCACATCTTTGCACACAAAGCTTCCACAGCAGCGTGGTAAAGCAGAAACAGCACTGAGTTTAAGGCCAGACAATTCCTGATTCAAATCAATCTCAGCCTTTAACTGGCTGTTTAACATTAGGCAAATTGTATCTCCACCCTCAGGTTCACTGTCTAAAACGGGAGCAGTTTCACTATTTTCTTTCCAGCCCTGTTGAAAGAATCAGAAATGGTATTGTTTGGGGCGCACTTGAGACACTCAGTGAATAATAGGTAACATTTTTAACACTGTAAATAAAACAAGAAAAACGCTATTGCTAGAAAATTCCAGAACTGCAGACACTCACACCACAACAAATAAAATTACAGAAACTATAGAAAATGACTTCGTATTAAAGGCCATCAGTGAGTATCTGAGTTGAAATTTGAAACGTCTAGAGAGACTGTACAATATCCACTAATCATGGTCTCACTGGGAAATTTTCACCGATTTAAGACCAAAATCACTCATCCCAAAGTTCCAACCCTCTTCCTCTAGGTCAGTCCTGAGTGGAATATATCATAAGGTACCATTCTAGGTAGACGTAATCATGCTTCAGAGACATAATGCTTACAATTTAGTCTGATGATAATAACAATTCCAAAATAGGCCTGTGAATGTCCAGCTTAGATGTGAATGGCTCTCACCTCTGATAGGAAGACAGAGTTGAGTTGCAACATCACTCCTTTTATAAGAGGCAGTACAGAGGATCATAATCTGGGAGGCATATGATGATATTCTGGCACAGTTAGATAAATGACAAAATGGCACGCGGAATGGGTATGTATTGATAATGAAGAAGGGAATAGAGCATGCTGGCATCTTGGAGGGGTTGATCAGGCCATTGATACCTTCATGATGGAGACTGACTTGGGCCATCAAAGACATGGGTTGATAATCCAATAACCTCAATTAACCTAAGGAAGCCCAGAGTTGGTCTTGCCACCGGATGAGTCATCCAAGAAACAGTCAAGTGGCTAAGAGTAAATAAGTCAAGAACTTCTTTACAGAGTGATTAACCCTATGAGTCCTGATAGCCAAGCAGCTTCTACTGGGATCCTTATTCCTCCAGCACTTAACTGTGCAACTTTAGCCGAACTATTTAACCTCTTTTCTCATCGGTCTCCTCAGTGCCAAACAATGGGGTCAAGGGTTGACGTGAGGATTAAAATAATAATGAAAAAGCCAAGGGCTTGCTTAATGTGGTAGCACAACACCGACATAGAGTAAGCTCTCAAAAATATCAGGAGTTCTGTAGATTCCACTACTTCTAAGTCTTGTGCCATCTTTTTTCTTTCTTTTTTTTTTTTTTTGGCTGTGCTGTGCAGCTTGCAGGATCTCAGTTCCCCAATCAGGGATTGAAACTGGGCCATGCAGTGAAAGCCTGGAGTCCTAACCACTAGGCCACCAGGGAACTCCTGTGACATCTTTTACAGACAACACTGATTTGCTGTCTCAAATTCTGATATACCCTTCTCCTGATACAATAAAGCTCCTAGGTAAAGACCTTACAGGCTTAGGTACTGAACATGTATAACATGAAATCCTACAACAAGCATTTCTCAAGAGCTCTCATGCACAGAGCTAGGGCTCAGTGTTAGAGACACAACAAGACAAGATCTCTGCACCGCCCCCACCCCCCGCAAGGAGCTCACAGCCATAACTAGGTAGCATGATAAGTCATGAGAGGGTTGGCACAGAGTTCTACATGGTGATGGAGAAGGCACCCAATTGCTAAGAAGCTGGACAGAAAGGGGTGACGCTAAAGATTAGGCAAGATGGGCAAGGAGCAGTTGGCTGGGGATAAAAGAAAGAGGCAGGAGGTAAAAGCATTCAGACAGAAAAAAAACTTCCAGAAAAGGCATGGAGGTGAGAGTGCCTTTTGGGTTTTGGGGGAGGTATGCGGTTAGAAGGGGAGGGATGGTGAGAGTCAAGGCTGGAGAGGTGGGTGGAGGTTTGATTCTGAAGACTCTTTGGGAGCTCAGACTTGACCCTGAGGGCTATGAAGAGCCTTGCTTGGTTGTTAAACCAGAGGGCACCACGCAAAGCAGAAGCAGAAACCAGAGCCTGGCATTTTCTGCTTTTTCAGCCTTGAGGCCACTGGCATTGACATGAGTTTCTGAGCAGCTTCTCATAACAGAACTGACTGAATGATTTGTCCATTTCTCCCCCAGGAATATACCTGTGAATGGAGAAGCAGCTGTGAACCACACCCTCTTTGGTCTTGGTCCTTGCTTCTAACAAAGAAACAAGACAAGTATGGATTACACTTTGTTTAACAGAACTGTCAGAATGCAAACAGATTGACCTGGATATGTTTGCTGAGTCCAGCAACACTGTGTTTAAGAAGTTATTATAAGAGAGTAAACAAAGAAGAGGGGAAAGATGCAGAACGCTTATTTACCCAGAAGGGCTTATTATCAGAGGTTAAGATGCTGAACTTCTTTTAAAATGTGTGCATGCATGTTTAAAAAATTGACAAAATGTGTGTAGTCACACACACACACACACACACACACACACACACACACACACACACACAGTGGAGGCTCTAAGATTATGGCTCTGACAAATATGGGAAGGAAGTTACAGCAGTGGAAAGGCTACTTGGTCTAAAGCCAGAAACCTGGGTTCAAATCCCTTTTGACACTTCCTACTATATAACTTTAGCAAAAAATGACTTAATTTCATCTAAAATGGAAATAATACTAGCTAACCTAAATATCTCTTGGGTTTGCTATGTGACCAAAATTAGAGAAAGGATTTTAATGGAAAAGATTAGCTCTGAAACAAGTTCATCAATGAGTAGTGTGGGCAACTAAAGAGCTCACACACACCCAAAGCGTTTAACAGCTACCAAAGCCCAACAGTTCCTTGTGGTGCTGGAGAGCAGCCCTGTTTTGCCAGATCTGATTTCTAATAAGAAACCAGAAATCTAAATGTCTATGCACAAATTCCTGATTTTTCAATGTTGGCACCAAATTCAAACTTGAAGCAGCTGGAAGGCAACAAAGCACAAAAAGCCTCTGGGCTTTCGGACTGACACCTCTGCTCTAGTCAAGTGCACAACCTTTTCTTGCAATCAGCATACATGGAATGGTGACTGAAACGTGTTTTCCAGTTAGCTTATGAGTTCCATTTTCCACTTACTTTCAAGTCAATAGAGGGAGGGACTGAAATTCCAAATTTCAAATGAATGAATGAAGCAATTAAAAAGAAAAGAAAAGAAAAAAAAAAAAAAAACCCTTCCAAGGGAGAACCAGTGCTTTCCTTCTTTTTGGTTAAGTAAGGGAACTTCCCATATCTGGCCTCCGAGCTGGAAAATAAATTCCCTTCTCTTCCTGTTCTGAATTCCAAGTTCAGTAGCTATGTGTCCAGTATCCTAGTAAACACCATCCTTCTCCACGTTACTTCTCACCACCAAATATTGTAGGCGTTTTGTATTTTCCTTCAAGAGTCTCTTTAAGAATCACTCAATGCCCCCAGTTCATTAAAGGAAGGGGAATAGCCAGGAGAACGCCAACCTCCTAAAGCTTGATTCTTTGGCAGATTGACATAAAAGGTGACAACCAGTGTGATCCTTCTTGGTAAATGCTTTCATATACAAATGCCCTGGGCACATAAAAATTCTGAGAAACACAGTATGATGTTCTTCCACAGTCAATTGGTAAAATGTATTCATCTAAATGTACTCAGAGTCTGCTGAATTATGACCCGGGTGCCTGGGGTATAGAATCTGAGTCTTTGCCTTCAGGCAGCTGACTTTCTTGGAGGGAGGGGGTAAAAATTAATTAAGCAGAAGAACATGTAAGTATAAGCACAGTGGTTGGGGAGGCAGCTGAGGGAATAAAACAGCCTACTTGAGAGGCTCAATTAGGAAGACTTTCACTGAGAAGACAAACATGAAGAAAAGTTGGCTCCAGAACTTTTAATCATCATGTCGACAATGAGGGCCATCACTATAACTGTAAATATAAGCATCCCATTCTCCCAGATGATTCCGTAGGATTGCACCCTAATGGCTAATCCACAAACAACTGCTAAGTGAAATCATGCTTTTTCTTACCGTTCAGAAACATCATGTTTGAATTTTAAAAACGAAAAATAGAGACACAACTTTCAAAAAATCAATAGAAGACATGAAGAGAATTTTCCCAGAATAAGAAACATGATTGGACCAAGAACATATGGAGGGAAAACAAGGATAAACTTTAATAGTTACCAAATAAATGTAAAGCAAATAGGTTCTAGTCAATATATTTTGCCAAACTGGCAATTGGAAAGGATTTTTTAACGCTACTCTTCATTATTAAAGGAGATTTGGGGAAAGAGTCTCTCTGAAACACTACTGTTGAGAGTGTAAATTGGTTTAACCTTTCTGAAAAGACAATTTAACAATGTGTACCAAAAGGCTTAAACATTTGCATAACCTTTTATTCAAGTATTTCCACTCCTAGGGACTGATTCCAGGGGAAGTCCTAGGTGTGATTAAGATATAGACACACAGTTGCCCATCACTATCCATTTGTTGTGGTGAAAAACCGGATATAACACAAAAGCTCAGCAACTGTGGACTGTGGGAGAAAAAAATAAGATCTGGTACCCATCCAGTGGTTTACCCTTCAGCCCTTATGTTATTCTAACCACCCTATTTTTATAGAAAGAAGCTTTCTGAAGAACAAACTTTCCCACAATATACAGTTACACCGAAAATTCGCATACATATGTACAGTTGATATACAATGTGTTGAGCAGCGGGAGAGAGAAAGAGAGAGGAGAACCCAGAAAGAGAGAGGAAAATCCTTTCTCTGTGTGGATGTAGGTAAAATTGATGCAAAACTCTAATTGCTATGGCCTTTGGGAGCCTAAAGACCTTCCCAGGTTTCTGCAAATTCCCAAGTGGCTTTTGTTCCTATCGCCTTCTCTGCCCTCCAGGCTCCTCCTATCACATTTATTATCTCTCTACTGCACCATTTGCAGGGTCCATCAAAAAAACAAAGAAAAGAAGCAAAGGAAAAGGAAATAAAGGGAAGGGAAAAAGAGAAATAGAAACTGATCCACCCCTGCAAAACATCTGAGAGCACAGCCAACTTTCCTGAAGGTTTGGAGTCACAGGAGAAGGTTGCAGCCCGTAACCCTGAGCTGTCTGTCCTCCTCAGCTTCAGTTCCATCCTTTCCCTCTCCCACCTCTCTTGCCCTCTCCCCATCTCCTGTCGGCCCAGTTCCTGGAACTCTACGTTTTCCTCCTTCTATTATACAGAGCACCGAGCTCTCTGGCTCCCACTCCCAAACCCCCAAACTCCCAAAATCAGACCTATCCAGGATTCCACAGACAAAGGGCCTTTCTCTGAACAGGATGCAGACATTGCTCCTCTTTTGGAGGCAGCTATACATAGCAACTCTGCCTTGTTCCATATAGGTAGATGAGATATACATATTATAAATAGGTGATAACTGAGCTGTCACAAAGGCCATTGTCACAAATAGCAGTTTTCCTGGTACATTTAGATCTAGACATATAGAAAAATAAATGAACTATAATGTTAACACACATTATCTCTGGACGATGGATGCCAAGCGATTCTAATTTTCTTCCTTGTGCATATCTGCAGTATCCAGATTTTCTACAATACATTGGTATTGCTTCTGTAAGAAGGAGGTGGGAGGGTAGAAAAGAAGTTAGCTCTCCAGAAAGAAGAAATGCCTGGTTCTGGAGGGAAGGTTGGGTCATGGCTGAGATAACAGATAAAACCATTGATAATGGCTAAAATTAAATAAAGCTGCTTCTAATTCAGCCAACAAAGCCAGCAAGTGTTAAGCATGAAAGTCCCTGTTGATCCAGACCACCTTTTCCCCCCAAGGCTGAGAAGATGTGGAAAGATACAGCTAGAAGATGCTGATCGAATGTATTCTGCCCACATAGGACATCCTACTAAAAAGTGCCAATAACTGTGAAGAGTCACCAATGCTGTCCTTTATGAGAAGGGAAGGGAGGCAACAGTGGGTAGGATAGGAGCACGGATTTGGGGAGCCATCCATGTGCCAGACACCATGTTAGTACTTTGTACGTCGTATTTCTAATGGTCACAAGGACCCTACGACAGAACTAGTACTATCTTCAAATGACAGATGAAGAAACCAAGGTTCAAAACCTAGAGTTCATCTCTCTCTGATTTGTTCACCTTTTTTTTTCAGGCCACTTTCCCAAATCAGGAGTTGTTCTTCCTTTGAGAACTACATTCTAAAATACCTAGACAGACAGCCCCAAGTTTGCCCCCTGTAATGAAAACATACAATAACCTGAATTTAAAGAGGCTGTGTTTATCATATTCTATGACAACTGAATGGAGAGATTCATAATAATAAACAGTCACTAACGTGTTCCTAAAATCACAAAATTGCTATGTCAGCATAAAATTCATTGAAGTATGACTCATGAGCTTATAGCTGTTTTAACATAAAACTAATTTTTAGGCTCATATAATACTGAAAGTGTCATGCATTTGATTTTATAGAAAAAAATATTATTATTAATAATAATTTCAAGTAACAATTGTTGAGCATCTATTAATATATCTAATGCTTAAAACCCATTATACTGTTCAATTCTTAGTTGATGTTAGAGATATTAACTCCTACCCCACCTTCAGAATGTGTACTTCCCCACCCTTGGCTGTGGGTGTGTGTTTGTGACTAGCTTTGTCTAAGGTATGTTAGCTGGCAGCCAGTGTGATGTGGCCAAAGGCTTGAAGGTGCTTGTACGATGGGGCTTGTTCTATTATGCGACTCCCATCACCATGAGAACACCCCTGAGCTGGCCTGCTACTCCCAGGAGGAGATGCGAGACACGTGGACCAGCGCCCTTCCCAAGCTGAGCCCCGTAGATCAGCAGCTGTTAGCTCATCTGCAGACACAAGACTAAGTCCAGCCTAAACCAAAGTCCCCATGGTACTCCAGACACATGAGCTAAATAAATGCATACTGTTGCCTGACAGATTTTGTGATTGTGAGGTAGCAGTAGCAAAGGATACAGGCAAGTTTCCTAATGAGGGAGGTATTGTTCTCATTCTTATTTTAAAGTAGGAAAACCAAAGTTTAGGGAGGTTATGTAACTTGTACATCTAGTGGATGGCAGAACTGGAGTTCTGGTTTGACTCTAAAATAAAGCCTTCATGCTGAAGCCTACTTTGGTTAATCAGACAGCCAGTCATTGAACCTAATATCTAGGCACTGTCCATGGTGCTGAGAATATAGCAGTCAGCACAACAAAAACCCATGAACTTCAAGGGTTGTATTTCAGCAGGGAGGACAGAAAAGGGATCATTGAATTAAACTTGAGTAAAGAGAAAGAAGCAGGTGGCCATACACGATGACAGTAAATAGCTGAGCAAGAGCAAAGGCCCTAGGATGGGATTACACTTGGTAAGTTTCTGGAAAAGGAAGGAGACCACAGTGGAGAGTGCAGTTACATGGGGGAGAGTGGAGAGAGATGAGATCAAGGCTCAGAGCCTGTGGGCATTAAAAAGGAATCTTGATTCAATTCTGGTTACAATGGGAAGCCACCAGACCACTGTAGGTACAAGAGAAAAAATATTTTGGTTATCATTTCAGAACAATCTCCATGGCTGCTTTGCCGCAGACAGACTTCAGGGAGCAAGGCTGGAGACAGGGAGATGGGGAAGGAGGCTGTTGGTGCTGTCCAGGTGGGAGATGGTTGGATTGGATAGGGCAGCGGCTACAGAGAAGCTGAGGATTGTTTCCAAATTGCGTCTCAAATTTAAAAGCAGTCCTAACTTCCCTAATTCTAAAATAGACTTGGCTTCAGCATGCCTGAGCAAAACATTTACCAGATTAGAGACCAAACTAAATTGTGAAAAAATCTCTCAAAATATTTGCTTAGAGTAAAAAGTAAAAACACACTTAGCAGTTGTGAATTAGTCATTGGCCTAAGGTGGGTGATAATTTATGCCTCACTTGTAGTCGAAAAAGAAATTTACATTTACACTGAAATCTATACATTTTTTCCCCCCCAGGGATGGGCTAATTGTGTTTGCTGAATTGTTTCAAGTCACAATGGGCTGGGAGAATGGAGTATCAATTTGCAAGGCTATAGGGATTAAATTAGATAAACCCAAAGGGAAAGTAATTGGTAAATTGGGAAGCGTTGCATGAGTGTATGAAGTATTGTCTAAGGCCCTATGAAAGATTAATGGACAGTCAACTTGAAGTTTAAAAAAAAAAAAGACCAACTTAACTTTGATCCTGAGAATCCTTAAGCCAGTAAGCAGACAACTTTCAACAAACAAATAAAAATATAAGACTATACACACTTGTCTACCTGCTTTAGCCTTGGTGTAGCACCCCAAAATATTGATGTGCTACCCTCAGAAAAATTATAAAGGCCAGATTTTGAAATATTTTTCTTTCTTTTTTTTTTTTTTTTCTTTTTTGAGTGTGAAAAATGTTTTTCAAATCAGAATGTTCTCTCCTGGTCTCCAACCAGTGACCCAAAGAGCACACTGACCCTCCCCCCTACATGTATGTTTTGTTTGGCTCAGGTAAGGTATAAAGAATGACATCAGAAGTCAGATTTTTAAATGGAGAGATTTTACCTAAAACATATTTTTAGACTTTCTTGAAAAAAATCCCAGAAAATCTGGCATATTCCTATGTCAGAATGCGCCCTGGAGCTGAACAGCAGCTGTCAGTGTTAGATGAACTTGAGCTCTCCTCTCTGCCACGGTCCCTATCACTCCCTCCTGTGACCCTAACCTGGAGGCTCGGTAGCCAGTTAGCTTCCCATGTGATACTGCATTTTTCTTATTGTAGAAGAATATCTATCCTTATCGTTATCATGAACACTAGACCAGGATGATCATATGTTTTACGACCCAGGCTGCCTCCTTTAAGTACAATCACTTCCCAGCTCCTGGGTTCATACGTCTGATCTTTCCACGATATGTGAAATTAGAGGAAAGTGCATGAGAAGTGGAGGGAACCCATGGATAACAAGCCAGAGATTTACACGTTTCAGCAGTGACTTCGGTTGAATATTCACTATAACTGGAGCCCTAGGCCAACACCCTGTGTGCTGATTGAAGTGCCCGTTCTTCCATAGCACCGCAACCGTAAGTGGCTGCTGGCTCGGATTCTCGTGGAAGCCTGCCAAAAACACAGTCCCACTTAAGAAAATTGAATATGATTTTGCAAAGGGGATGGCCAAACTTGATCTCAATATGACAAGGAATAACAGAGATACGCGCTGAAGTGGCTCGCTCAGGGAAAAGGTCCAGCCTGGCCTGAGAAGTTGCATCTTCAGGATTTGAAGAAGCTCAAGCGCTAACAACTTTGCAAATCAAGACAATTGTAAATACTAAAGCATAATTAATATAAAACAGTAGGGTTTTAAATTCTTGTGGGATATTTTGGCATTTTCCTAGAACACATTCTGGAAAGGAGATGAAAGATACATTTCCATGGGTGTGTATTTACTTTTATTTATTTTTTTCCTATGGAGACAAGGCTGGAGAGCAATTCTAAATATATATACACATACACAGAGATATACCTATTTCTGTATATGTACACACACACATATATATATACATATCACATATATATACATATCACCCACCAATATAACTGTATATATTACATATACATATATGTGTGTTTATGTACACATGTATTGTCTATCAATATATCAATATCTATATTGATGACAATTCTGCTGCCTAAAATTGAGGCAGAGAATGACCTATGAAATAGAAAAAAAGTCTTGATATACAGGCATTGCTCAGAGATATTGCAGGTTTGGTTCCAGCCCATCGAAATAAAGCAAGTCACATGAATTTTTTTGGTTTGCCAGTACATATAAAACTTATGTTTACACAGTACTGTAGTCTAAGTGTGCAATAGCATTGTGTCTAAAAATACAATGTGCATATCTTAATTTAAAATGCTTTATTGCTAAAAATTGCTAACCATCACCTCAGTCCTTAGCGAGTCATAATCTTTTTGCTGATGGAGGTTTTAAAACATGATGAGAATTACCAATATGTGGCACAGAGACATGAAGTAAGCAAATGCTTTTGGAAAAATGGCTCCCACAGACTTGCTTGATGCAGGGTTGTCACAAACTTTCAATGTGTAAAAACCACCATACCTGTGAAGTGCAATAAAGCAAAGCATAATAAAATGAGGTGCGCCTGTATAATCGTGATTTTTAACCCTGCTGAGAACACAAAGACCACTTTGAGACATTGACTTACAAGCTATGAACATCCTGTACAAGAAAAAGAAAAAGCACGTTAGACACACATACAGAGTTTTCTGTGTGGCTTCAGAGGGTCTCCTGATTCTAACGTTGAAATTAAGACCTTCGATCATGTGAAATCCAAGAATACAGCATCATGGTTCAAAATAAGGAGTATGGGGTCAACTGCCTGCCGTTGCCTCTGGCTCAGCCGCACCCTGTGTGAACATTTTGAGCCTCATTTTTCCTCATCTACAAAACAATGATAATGTCAACCCATAACTCATGGACTTGTTTGGAAGATAAGTGAGCTGAATTCATACCAAGTGCTGGCACAGTTGTTGGCACGTGGTAAGAGATCAATAAATGTTCGCTGAACATTCACTTTCTGATTTAATACTGGCTGTGTGACAATTTTAATGAAAACCTTCAAGTGTATTTTATATCGGCATTCCTAACATTTTAAGTTAATGACAAAGAGAATACATTATTATACTATCTATTTATATTAAATAAGATTGCCAGAGCTTGGCATTCTGAAAATCAAGTCACAAAAGCAAGAGGAGGAGCAAGAAAAGAAAAGAAGGAATAAGATGAGGGTGGTAGAGATGCAGGGCAGACATGACCCCACAGGCAGGACAGGAAGCATCCCTTGCACCTGACCACAGACCCCCAACCATCTCACCGGCACAACCCGTATCTGGCCAAGACAATCAGGTCTGAATCAACAGGTTGACCACTTGGCTGAGGTCTTTAGTCAGTTCTATCAGACGACTGGTCAGTCCAACCATATCAGCCATACACGTGGCCAGAGCCTCAATCACAAATCCAGTCCAACAGGCGGAGGGATGCAAATCAAGAAGTGTTAATGTCTGAGTGAACTGACTGAGGGCTGGGCGTCCTGAAGCTGTTCTTCTGATGGTTTGTTTGGCTTATTCCCAACCAATGGCCAGGGGACCTTCGGATGCTCAAGCCATGATGCAGTCCCGAGCATCCTATTTCTCCAGTGTGTGTGTGACTGAGGGTGCAGGCTGAGGTACATCCTCTCCATGAATTCAGCAAGTGGTAAAATGAAAGGGCTAATTCTTCCTGTGCCAGGAAGCCCTTCAACCTACATGGACAGCCTCTCTAAGTGGGCAGTGGGTTCTACAGCCTCCCGTGGCCAGCTCACCTTGGAAGAAATCTGACAGGATTTGGCCCTCCTTGGGGGAGTAGCATACATTCAGGAAAAGGGTATGAGGAAGCCCTCCAGCATTCCAATCATTCTTCTCATGCCCAGACACTGGGAATGCTTCTCCTTGTCTGCATTTTATCTGCATTTTATCTCTTATCTGCTTTCTGCCTTCTTCTGCGATGTTGTTTGCAATAAATTTTGCAAAATAACCATGATGTCACAGATGAGGGAACTAAGGCTCAGAGAGGTCTAGTTAACTTGCCCAAGGCCACACAGCCATCATGTGGCACAGCCCTTGTGTCTGCGGCAAAGACACCTGCGTTTCCCATGATGATATACTATGCCTGTTATTAGGTATTTATTTTTTCATTTGTTTTATTCAGTCATTTAAGTGCAGTCATGTCCCTGAATGTTGGGTGAATGTTGCTGTCAGCCCGTTGATAAGCTACTTGTGAAACCATAGTTTCTCTGTGTTGGAGTGTATATATAATATACACGTACATGAGTGCGTTTGTACGTGTGTAGCAGTGAACAAACAGTGGTTCTCATACGGGGTGGGGTGGCAATCCCTCCTCCTGACATTTGGCGGTGCCTGGAGGCATTTTTTATTGTTATGACTGGGATGTGTGTGATAATGGCATCTAGTAGGTAGAGGCCAGGGATGCAGCTAAACTTTCTATAATGTGCAAGACAGACTTCCCCCTCAAAAAAGAATTCTCAATCCAAAGTATCAATAGCACTGAGGTTGAGGAATTCTAAATATATATACACACACACACAGAGATATACCTATTTCTGTATATGTACACATACACACACATATATATATATACATATCACATATATATACATCTAACCCACCAATATAACTGTATATAGTACATATACATATATGTGTGTTTATGTACACATGTATTATCTATCAATATATCAATATCTATATCTATCTGTCCATATCAGGAGAAAGAGATAGAAGAAGAATGTGGAGATGGACATATGTATGCATGTGTATGTGTGTGTGTGTATACTTGTGTTTGTGTGTATGCATATATATTGATACAATTGAATCTACCCATTTGTATCATATTTGTCTTCCAGATGTGGATTTATTCATAATGCACTCTTACTGAAAACTTGATGGAGGTAGAGAAGAGACATAGTTTTTCTTTACTAAAACTTCCAGACGCAACAAAACATTTTAAAGAAATCTCTCACAATGCCCCAACCCAAACCAAATCCAGAAAGGTCCATGCCATACAAGTATTTGCTATGAAATTTTAATAACTTTTGAAACATCCTGCCCAGAAACATGTTAGTCAGCTTGAATGAACCAAAGGCTTTAATTAAACAACCACATTTAGATGTTGGAATGCATAATTTAACCAGTGAACTTCAAATTCCCTAATACTACAGGGAATCACATGCTTTTCCCAAGACAGTTCCAGGGGCCAGGAGGTGACTTGATCCCTGCCTGGGCCACATCCATTACTCAAGCTGAGCGGAATTAAAATAAATACCAGCATCGAAACGGAGGTGCCAGGATTCAGCTAATGAGTATGAAAACTCTGTGGCGATTTATTTTAGAGACGGGGCAATTTGTTTCAGGATTCTGAATAATCAGTCCTCTAGTGGGTTTCTCATTTTCCAACTGCAACAGATACTCTTTCTTGGCTCTCCTAACCCAAAATGGCAATCTGATATAAATACAAAAAACTGCACTTCATAATAAAAAAAATTGCTTCTCTAACCCCAACCTTATGGCTTAATTTTCATCATAGCTAGAACTGATGTTGCCATATGCTAAGGCAATTGCCAGGCAAGGTGGTAAAAAAAGTAAAATGTCACATTAAGAAAAATGTTTGTGCTTTTCAAAAAAATCTCCTTACTGGGAGAAAAATTTTAAGAAAACAATATCCGTAATAGAAATCAATACAATAAGTAACATACTTGTCTTTTGTCTTTAACATACATCTTTCACACACATTATATGTATCAAATGGAGATTTAAAAATAAAATGTTAGTGCTTTAGTTTCCTCATCTCCAAAATATGAATGATGATTTATAAGCATGACTAAGTATTTTATGGAGACCAATGAATTAATACGTTTAAAGTAATTGATCAATGTCTGATATATAATGTTCCATAAATGTTTATTATTATTATTAAGTCTTACAGTTTCAACAAGTAGGAAGTTTTTGGAATTCCATGACAATTAAAATATTAGTCAGTATTGAGAAATTTTCTCTTTAGCGTATTGATCTATATAGACTCAGTTCAAGTATTGATAGTAGTTTCAAGTAGCCAGATGAATATAAACGACATCTATTTTCTTCCTGCAAGCCGCATGCCCCATTTTCGTTCTTAAATGAGCTATTGCTGATTCAAAGGAACACACATAAAACCTCAGCACATTCGAATAAGCTAGGTGTCTATATCAAGGGTCCAGGATAGTAAAATAATACTCAAATCTAAGACAAGTGTATTGTTACAGTCTTAAAAGGGGGTAATAGTGCCTCAAAACATCCCAGTGTTTTCTGATTTCACCTTTTCTTTCATACACATGAAATGAGCTTGACAGGTCACTTAATGCACTTTTTTTTTCTGAGGCTTTACCCAGCTGATTCTATCTTTTCCGGATAACATCCCAGCATCTAAAGTCCCTACGTAAAAGGAGAAGCAGCCCCATGGTGGTATAAAACAGTGTGTTTTAGGAATGACAAGAAAGAAAAAGGATAGTGGAAGGAAATGCATATGCATTTTGTAAGAGATTTTGAATTTGGAAGACTTGAAAGGCAGGGAGAAGACAGAAGTGGGGCTCCCTAATAACGTGATGCTTGGGCCAAGGTTTGAAGGATGAGGAGAATTCATCTAGGAAAGGGCCAGGTAAATGTTCTGGGCAGAGGAAACAGCCCGTGCAAAGGCCGTGTGGAGGCAAGCAGCAGGATCTTTTTCAGGAACTTATAGAAGGGTAAGTTGGCGCCGGTGCAGAGAGCAGAATTGCTTTTCCAAAGTCACACATGGAAAGAGGCAGAACTGGGATATTAGGCCAGTTAGTCCAACTCTGGTGTCTGAATTATTTGCTTTTTTACTTTGCTCATTGCATTCTGCTTTAGGCTAATGAGATATGTAGATAGAAAACAAATATGTAAATGAGTTACAATCTGTGCAGCATTTAGAGCAGTGCCTGGTCCATAGACTGAGCTAGGTAAGGATCCATTTGTATTGTTATTACTAATTATCATTGTTATGTACAGAAAACTTGACTAAGGGCATGGCCGGAGTCTATTCTACTCTCTGGTGATCCATCCAAATGCTCCGTGGGCATGGAGGAAGGAAGGGCAGAGGGGCTCATGGTCCCAGCTGGACCAGGAGACGAGTGTGCAGTCTTCTGCATGACAAGGCGAGTACCCAGATGCCAGACAGGGGAAGTTATTTTCTGTGATGGCATCTGGCATGCTGGCCTATCTCACTGACATTTGTGTTGGCTGCTGTGTTGCTGTCCCTGGAAAGTTTGGGGAGCAGCTGGCTGCCCCCAAACCCCACATCTCCTGAATCTGGCTGATGGGTGAGGCAATAACCTCTTCTACGTTAAGAACGGTGCGCCTCTTCCCAAGCCAGCCCTAGATCCACCTGGTATCCAAACCACAACAGAGGCGGTCGCTCATGCATGTCAATGTCCTACCAACAACAGGCATACGAGAGAAAGAAACCTAGACTTTTCACCACCACTCACACCCCATGTGTGCTTCCAATGACCCTGCCATTTGCTGAGTAACAGGCATGTGGACAAATCCAGATACGATGACCAGACTCTTCCTTAGCACCGACTGCATTTTCAATGATGGTTGAATAATTCAGGGCACTGAACCCTGAGGTATGCCTGCTGCGGCCGAGGATTTTAAAAGCAGCAAGTTGCTCTATCACTTCTAAAAATGACTACCAAAAGCCACATAGAATATCAGTATTTGGGAAGTGGGCTACAATACCTTACAAAGGGGAAGCTGTTCCCAGTCTAGAGAAATCAGCTCACATGTTCGTGATTACAAAAACAGATGGCCAAAAAGCCAAAAGTAGGATCCTAAGGGCAACGGGATGGATGCATCTGGGAGCTCCGGAGCAGAAAGATATTCCGCCAGATTTTACAACAGCTGAGAGAGAGCTGGTGGCTGTGCGCTGTGCAGTCTCGCAACCACTGCAGAGAGGATACGGGATCTAGATAAAACAAGAAGGGGAGAACTGCTCTACTTTTTGCGTATGTGTGACATTCTTCTCTCCCGAAATTGAGTTATAGCAATATGGTGTTAAATAGGTCCTATTAACCCTGGTTCACCCTGAATATGGGGTATTTGGGGCTTCCCTTTACAGATCTAAAGTACAACACTTGAATATTTGCTTTGAGTTTTGAGCTACTAAATACAAGAAAATGAATGCTTAATTTGTTTAGGTGTCCAATATAAAACACAAACAAGAAAAGGCTTGAATTTCTGAGAGGCTGAAGAGTTGAGCACAGCCCGGATAGGCTATAGCCTGTATCTCTGTGCTCTGAGGGTTGACTTAAACAAGATGCCCCCGTTCTACCTAAATCCCTTCAGTCACTAATGAGCTACAGTGCAATTCAGAAAATACACCTTTCCCAATGAATACTGAAATCGGCTGTCATTAAGAGAAAGCATTCGCAGGAGGGCAACAAGACCGTAATCAGTATTCATGTGGATCTACACTGCCTCATTGATTAATAGCCCTCAACTGTAAAAACTGGAATGGTGATAATAAAGCCTTATTTTTAGTGCAGCCTGACACAGGATATTACTTAGATTTAAACTTTTTTTTTTTTTTTAATTGAGCAAGTTTTAATGAATAGATTGCCAGGAAGGAAAACAGGAGGGCTTCTCTCCATCCCTCAACAGGACTTTTTTTTTTTTTTTTTTTTTTGCCACACTGCTCTGCACACGGAATCTTAGTTCTTCGACCAGGGATTGAAACTGTGCCCCCTGCAACGGAAGCACAGAGTTGTCTTAACCACTGGACCACCAGGGAAGTTCCAACAGGATTTTTTTTTTTTTTAAGTATTTATTTATTTATTTTGGCTGCACCGGGCCTTAGTTGTGGCGTATTTAGTTTCAGCATATAGGATCTTTAGTTGCGGCATGTGGACTCTTAGTTGTGGCATGCATGTGGGATCTCGTTCCCCGACCAGGGATTGAACCCGGGCCCCCTGCATTGGGAGCGTGGAGTCTTACCCACTGGACCACCAGGGAAGTCCCAACAACAGGATATTTTTAATGCCACATGAGGTGGCATTGTCACATTCATTTCAAAAAGGTTTGTTCATCCCTAGACGTGGCTGACATCAACTCAAAAGAGCGAAAGGCAGTCCCTCTCTGCTTTCCACTATGCATGTTTCCATTCCTTGTATATAACTGACAAAGCTAGGAAGGTTCAAACAGTGTTGAAAATCACCAGCTTCTCCTTGTTAGTTTACTACATCTACATTTTAGAAATAAAGATCTCTCAACCAAAACGTTTTGCTACTGTACCTCTCTATCTGTTCTTTTCAGCGTAGTCAGCCAGATCTCTTCCCTTTGCCTCTTGGATACACACCCTGCTCTAAGCCAAGAGCCAGAAATTCCACTGGGGATGGTCAGGCTAGTTCCTCCACTTTGGCGATCTTGAACAAGTTGCTGACTTTCTGTATGACCCATCTTTTAAATGTGAAATGAAAATGCACATCTCAGAACTCTTCCCTCCTTCTAAGGAATGCCAACACTTTAAAGCACTTTGAAAATATAGGATGCCAAAACAATGTTTATTATTAGTGTGCCTACTAGTGATACATAGATTTATATGCCTCTTAAAGAACCTTTGCTGTTTTACATTCTTCCTTCCAGTGAAGCCTGTCTTGCAAAGAAGAATTCCACCATGACACTTTGACTCGCCTAGCAAAAACTCATTAGACAGTCCCTTTTTTGGACTGCATCAGGAGAAATAAATTTCTTGGATCCAAGCTATAGCTATAAAAGCAAGTCTACAACAGGTCTCTAAAAATGGAATTGGGAGATGTTTGTGAATAATTCTCATGGGATATATGAAATTTCTCTCTATTAAATGCTGAAAAACATCCATGTACCAAAATGGGGTGCCTTGCTGTTTTTGGAAATTGAAAATGACTTTGAATGTAGTCTATTACAGACTTCTGATTTCTCCATTCAGGACAAGGTGTTGGGAAGGATTTGGTGAGACAGCAAGTTTGCTTTTTTTTTTCTTTATTATTATTATTATTAGATCATTTGCATCTAGAAAACTTCATTTTTAAGTGCTGACTGTGACCCAGAACACGATGTTTATATTCCAGGCTGAGAACAAAAGCTTGAGGCTGCCCCCCTTCTTTATGGGGGAGTGGCTTTGTTCTTGCTCTATCTTTCACTATCCAAGGATATTCTTTCTCACCTTGTAAATTTTGTAGTTTAAACGGATGGAACTACAAGCAATTGGATTTCCTGTCCTAGCTCACTCTTATACCTCCGTGTTATATGCAACACACACTTGCTAGAAGCTAAACCATCCAGGAGCTAGTTCTTTTTTTTTTTTTTTACATCTTTACTGGAATATAATTGCTTTACAATGTTGTGTTAGTTTCTGGTGTATAACAAAGTGAATCAGCTATATGTATATATATATCCCCATACCCCCTCCCTCTTGCGTCTCCCTCCCACCCTCCATACCCCACCCCTCTAGGTGGTCACAAAACACCGAGCTGACCTCCCTGTGCCATGCAGCTGCTTCCCACTAGCCATCTATTTTACATTTGGTAGTGTATATATGTCAATGCCACTCTCTCACTTCATCCCAGCTTCCCCTCCTCGCCCCCCTGTCCTCAAGTCCATTCTCTAGGTCTGCGTCTTTATTCCTGCCCTGCCACTAGGTTCATCAGAACAATTTTTTTTTTAGATTCCATATATATGCATTAGCATACGGTATTTGTTTTTCTCTTTCTGACTAACTTCACTCCGTATGACACACTCTAGGTCCATCCACCTCACTACAAATAACTCAATTTCATTTCCTTTTATGGCTGAGTAATATTCCATTGTATATGTGTGCCACATGTTCTTTATCCGTTCATCTGTCGATGGACATTTAGGTTGCTTCCATGTCCTGGCTACTGTAAATAGTGCCGCAATGAACATTGTGGTACATGTCTCTTTTTGAATTATGGTTTTCTCAGGGTATATGCCCAGTAGTGGGATTGCTGGGTCATATGGTAGTTCTATTTTTAGATTTTTAAGGAACCTCCATACTATTCTCCATAGTGGCTGTATCAATTTACATTCCCACCAACAGTGCAAGAGGGTTCTCTCTTCTCCATACCCTCTCCAGCATTTACTGTTTGTTTGTAGATTTTTTGATAATGGCCATTCTGACTGGTGTGAGGTGATACCTCACTGTGGTTTTGATTTGCATTTCTCTAATGATTAGTGATGTTGATCATCCTTTCATGTGTTTGTTGGCAACCTGTATATCTTCTTTGGACAAATGTCTTTAGGTCTTCTGCCCATTTTTGGATTGCGTTGTTTGTTTTTTGATATTGAGCTGTTTGTATATTTTGGAGATTAATCCTTTGTCAGTTGCTTCGTTTGCAAATATTTTCTCCCATTCTGAGGGTTGTCTTTTTGTCTTCTTTATGGTTTTCTTTGCTGTGCAAAAGCTTTTCAGTTTCATTAGGTCCCATTTGTTTATTTTTGTGTTTATTTCCATTTCTCTAGGAGGTGGGTCAAAAAGGATCTTGCTGTGATTTATGTCATAGAATGTTCTGCCTATGTTTTCCTCTGAGAGTTTTATAGTGTCTGCCCTTACATTTAGGTCTTTAATCCATTTTGAGTTTATTTTTGTGGATGGTGTTAGGAGTGTTCTAATTTCATTCTTTTACATGTAGCTGTCCAGTTTTCCCAGCACCACTTATTGAAGAGGCTGTGTTTTCTCCATTGTATATTCTTGCCTCCTTTGTCAAAAATAAGGTGACCATATGTGTGTGGGTTTATCTCTGGGCTTTCTATCCTGTTCCATTGATCTATATTTCTGTTTTTGTGCCAGTACCATACTGTCTTGATTACTGTAGCTTTGTAGTATAGTCTGAAGTCAGGGAGCCTGATTCTTCCAGCTCTGTTTTTTCTTTCTCAAGATTGCTTTGGCTATTCAGGGTCTTTTGTGTTTCCATACAAACTGTAAAGTTTTTTGCTCTAGTTCTGTGAAAAATGCCATTGATAGTTTGATAGGGATTGCACTGAATCTGTAGATTGCTTGGGATAGTATAGTCATTTTCACAATGTTGATTCTTCCAATCCAAGAACATGGTATATCTCTCCATCTGTTTGTATCGTCTTTGATTTCTTTCATCAGTGTCTTATAGTTTTCTGTATATAGGTCTTTTGTCTCCTTAGGTAGGTTTAGTCCTAGGTATTTTATTCTTTTTGTTGCAATGGTAAATGGGAGTGTTTCCTTAATTTCTCTTTCAGATTTTCCATCATTAGTGTATAGGAATGCAAGAGATTTCTGTGCATTAATTTTGTATCCTGCTACTTTACCAAATTCATTGATTAGCTCTAGTAGTTTTCTGGTGGCATCTCTAGTTCTCTGTGTATAGTATCATGTCATCTGCAAACAGTGACAGTTTTACTTCTTCTTTTCTGATTTGGATTCCTTTTATTTCTTTTTCTTCTCTGATTGCCATGGCTAAAACTTCCAAAACTATGTTGAATAATAGTGGTGAGAGTGGGCAACTTTGTCTTGTTCCTGATCTTAGTGGAAATGGTTTCAGTTTTTCACCATTGAGAATGATGTTGGCTGTGGATTTGTCATATATGGCCTTTATTATGTTGAGGTAGGTTCCCTCTATGCCCCCTTTCTGGAGAGTTTTTATCATAAATGGGTGTGAAATTTTCTTAAAAGCTTTTTCTGCATCTGTTGAGATTCTCATATGGTTTTTATCCTTCAGTTTGTTAATATGGTGTATCACATTGATTGATTTGCGTATATTGAAGAATCCTCCCAGAAGGGTTACCGTTTATTGGCCTGGGAACACTGGCCTTCAGCATGGGAAGACTTGCAGTTCCTTTGCAACTTTATTGCCATGACCCATGTACCTGATGAGGGTGTAGGGCAACAGAACAGGCTTTTGTGAACAGAGCTGAATGCAATGGAAACAAAATAAGCATTCTCAGGGAATAATTTCCACACTATCCCTCTCTTTTCATGATAATATGACTCCTTGGTGTTGTCTCAGTTTTGCTGAAAATGAAATATATCAAAATAGAATTCAGCACATTCACATCTATTCTCTTAGGACCAGGAAAGCCAGTCAAGATGGAAATTTGTGCATTGGCTAAACAGTCAGAAGAGCTCCTGTTGAGCAGTGATTGGCTTTTTGGCTAAGCTCAGCAGAAATGAAGCTTGTGGTCAATTAGTGTTTCCCTTAATAGGATTGTGTTGGGCAAAATAAACTAGAGAAAGAAGTTGAAGGGAAAACTGTCCTTTAATGAATTCTCAGGTGTTGTCATGTTTCCCTGAGACATACATCATCAATAAAAGAAGGGTTCAAAGTTCACCAGGCTGTCACCTCGTGCTAAAGTCTCATTCCTTGTTGAAAAGGCAGAGGATGGAGAAAGAGAGGGACATCCAGAAGGCAAAGTATATGTGTATCCCTTAAATCATTCCATCAGTGTGTACTTGATGGCAAAGCAGACTTCATAGCAATTTTAGGACTGTAATAGTAATAATTTCCACACATGGATCTCATTTAACAAGCACTGATAGGAAGGCTTATTATATACCAAGCACTGTGTTGGCAGAGCTTCATTCATGAATAAGACAAAGAATAAAAAAGCAAAAGTCAATTTAAAAAAAAATTACAAATGGTAATAAGAGTTTTGAAGCACGTGAACAGGGTGCCATGGCAAAGAATAAAGAAGTCGTAGAGTCAGTCGTAGAGTTTGGAAATGGTGGTTAGAAAAGGTGTCTGAAGAGGTGACTTCTCATCTGGGATGGATCCAGCTAGGGATAAGTCAGTGCCAATGGGATCAGAATGAGGAAAAAAAAAAAAAAAAGGATGGGCTCTTGGGCTGTTGTGAGAAGAATCAAGTGTAAGCAAAGAGAATAGAAGTGTGGGATACGGCCGTTCACAGTTGTCTGGGAAAGTGTGATGGCACCCTGACTGACATGGAGATGAAAAAAATAATAATTAGTGAGAAATACTGGAATGCGGATTTGATAGGATTTGCTAGCAACATGTGGTAAGTTTTTTACATATGCCATCTCAGTCTTCAAAGTAACTCTACCGAATGGGAATTATTTGAGTGACAGTGTGCATATGTGTGTGTTGGAGTGTGGGTGGGGTTACATGTTCCTTATTTATTGAGCAGCTAGCAGCTGCCAGGAACCATTAGCTTGTTTGAACCCCGCCATCACCCTAAGCCATAGGTATCTCTTGCCCTTTTTGCAAAACAAACGTGTGGCTCAAGCAAGCTACGAATCTCCCTAAGACTGCACCCTAGGTTTCCTTGCTTTTTTTTTTTAAATTAACTATTTAACTATTAATTAACTCTTAACTTTTTAACTTTAATTAACGTGAACAATTCAGTGGCATTTGGTACATTCACAATGTTGTGCAACCACCATCTCTGTCTAGTTCCAAAATATTTCATCATCCCAAATGAAAACCCTGTACCCATTAAGCAATTACTCCTCACCCCCTTCCCCTTTGCCCCTGGCAAATACCAATCTGCTTTCTATTTCTATGGACTTATCTAGTCTGAATATTTCATATAAGTGGAATCATACAATGTGTACCCTTTTGTGTCTGGCCTCTTTCACTCAGCATAATGTTTTTGAAGTTCATCCACAATGTAGCATGTCAGTACTTCATTCCTTTTTTATGACTGATTAATATTCCATTGTGTGTATAGATCACAATTTGTTTGTCCACTCATCCCTTGATGGGCATCTGGATTGTTTCCACCTCTTGGCTCTCGTGAGTAATGCTGCTATGAACATCCATGGACAAGTATTTGTTTGAATTTCTGTTTTCAGTTCTTTGGGGGTAGCTACCTAGCACTGGAATTGCTGAGTCCTAGGGTAATTCTATAATTGCAAATCAAACCTTTCGAAGAACCCCTTTTTGCCTTTTAAGTTTGGCTAGAATGATGAGTGATCTGGGTAAACCGCTTGCTCTTAGAGGCCACAGAATAGTGGGCATAGATATTTCCTCCCATCATTATTCTTACGAATTCTCTAACACTGTAGTCACATCAAACCACGATAGTCCATTCCTGACTCATTCTGACTGCTTTAAGGACATACGCATGCCCAGGTCAAACCAACACAAGTCCTCCCATCTGTCTTTGCCCAGATAACAAAAACCAAACATGTTCTAACTTCCTGGGTTGTTCTGCTGGCTGGATGGGAGTTTTGGGCTATAGTGGTCTCTTTGTTACCATGTGGACAAAACCCACATGATCCAGATAATCACACTTCCTCCACACTGAATTCTGGAAAAGTAGACCCTGGAAAACACTCTCCATTTAACAGAAAGGCCCCTAGTGCTCAGAGTGTTTACTGAGGTTCCACGGTTGGCAAATGCTGATGCTGGGACTCAGAACCAAGTCTTTTGGACCCCACAGCTCCAAAGACCAGTGGCTGGTTGCCTGATATATCAGAGGGTAGAATTACAGCCAGTAACTTGGGGAAAAACAAACGTGTTTTCCTGAAAGAAGGACTGCCAGTTGTCTAGGAATGAAATGCCCTGCGCTGTGCAGTAGTAATTCTGTTGGGTATCAAGAAACTGATCAAGAAGTGGGGAGTACGTTTAAATCCAGAGAGCAGAAATCCAACAGTGTAAATTCATGCTGGCTGACTTACGTGATCTTGAGGTCACTTTTAACTCCAAGTGGCTCTCTCCTCTATATTTAGTGCCTTGACAGATTTTCAGAAACAAGCTCCAGAAGCCACCAGGAGAACCCAACTCCATCACTTGGTTTTGGAAGTAAAATCCACCCAGCTTTCCTTTCCCACATTGACTGGGGGCTGAACCTGCCACACAGATCTCCTTCCTTATGGCCTAATGTGTCCACCTTTCTCCTTAATGTGCTGATCCAGTGCCCCCAATACGTGGGTTTGAAAGTCAGGCTGGTAAATCAGTCAACTGTTGAAGCCGACATGTTGAGCCAGAAATGAGGTGTGAATGCAGAAATACAGACCCTTCCCCAACACACATAAGAGTAATTATCGTATTCTTTCTTGCCTTCCCTCCCAGATCATGAGCCCCAGGAGAAAAGGTACTGTGTTTCTTTTTGCTTACTGTACCATTATTTCTCAAAGCTCGTACAGTGACGGATACATGGGTGAGATGTCCGATTTTAAAAAAAAATAGTGGAATGAGTAAACAGATGAATGGAGGAGAAAAGGATGGCAAGAAGGGGGTATTTCTTTTAATTTCCCTTCCCTTCTTTTCTTTTCATCTCATGACACTAATATTTTCATATATCAATATCTGAATAATGGAGCCACCTACAAGAGACAAGACAATGTAACCAGGTCACTTCCATATGTCTTTTATAGGACAAGTTCCAACACATCGTTTTCTTTAAGGTTAATGTACAGAAAACTTAGTAGTTTCATTTTATTTTTAAGGAAATTTGGACCATCTCAGGGATTCATCAGTTTAGCAGGAAAACGTATGTCTTTGTGAAATACTTTAGTACCTTGCAGAAGATTGCAACGAATTATTGGGACATTGCAAGGTTTAAGACTGATGCTTTCTGAAGCATGAAAGAAGTATTTGCAGCTTTTTTCTTTTTATGTTTAAATTACTTTGCTTCTTACTTGACTACTTTTTCTGACCTTTTAGAGGGCTTCCTTCTTTATATTTCTCCTTGAGCTCCTTAACCATTTTTTAAAACAGTTTAGATACATCTCTTCTGAGTTATTCTTTCTTAGCCTTCCATCCCCCATCCTTCCAACTCATATTCTCCTCACTTGACCCTTCCATACAAAGCCTCGCAATATTATTATACTCTTTGCCCTACTCCATCCATCTTCTTTGTCTCACAATGCAATAGATAATGTGAAGCTATGGATCTATAAAACACTCACTTCTCATTTTCAAGTGAACATGAAGTTATGACCAAGGGGTTCTGGTTTTAATCTATTTTCCCCCAAAATGAATGTAATGGGAAACTCGGTCAAATCCACTTAACCTCTTGGACATTTCACCTTGGGATTAATGTTCTTCATGTTGTTCTTCATTGAGCTTTGACAGAATACACTGAGCCAATAAAGTGCAGAGAGAAAAAAGGACTCTGAGAATCCTTGCACACTAAGGTATGAATCAAATCTCCACTACCTTATAGCTGTGTGGACTTAACCTCTCTGGTTTCCACTTTCCCAATCTGTGAAATGCGGTTGCTATTACCTATCTCAATGAGTCACTGAGGAACTTAAATGATAGCACCTATTGAGAACTCCCACACAGTGGCCACTCAGGAGAGTCCTAATGATGATTCAGGCTTTGAATCAGCAAACATTTATTGAACTCTTTTGATAATGATGGTGGGAGAAGGAAATGAGAAGGAGCCCTGGATTCCCCTCCTCATATGTGAATTACAGTCACTGTGGTTTTTCCATTTTACCTTGGGGATGAATGTAATTTCCACCTCTGACCAGTTGGAAGTTCATTCATCCATTTATAAAATATTTATTGGGAACCTTCTGTGTGTTCACAAATAACAGTGAGCAAAATCAGACACAACACTTGCTCTCTTCAAGCTCATCCGTGCCATGTCCCTATAAGGCAGTGATTCTCAACCAGGCAAAGTTGCCCCAGGGGACACAGGTCAATGTCAGGAGGAATGTTGGTTGTCACAACTGTATGCTATTGGTAGCTGGAGCTGAGCCCAGGAATACTGCTAAACACCCTGCAGTGCTCAGGAGAGCACTACAACAGAGAACTGTCTGACTGTGGAGAAACGCTGCTATAAAGGAAGGGATCAAGATGTGAACTAATCCACCATTAAGGCAAGGAGCAAAAACAGCCAACACAGACTTCATTGCTTTGGTCTCTCCCAAGCACTAAGCTGCAGTTACGAGATTAAGAGTTTCCTGCAGCTGCCATAGGAAGGAAAGGATTCCTGGGCATTTAGGCTAGGTGGTGCAGCTCAGCCTGGGGGCAGGATGATGGACCAAATGGCCATGTTAGTGCCCTGTCTTTGCCCCCTGCTGCAATGACTAGGCTGGGAACACTTGGGTGTGCAGCTGGCATCCTTGGCTTTGAACTTCAGTCAGTGTTTTTGGACTCCTAAATCTGCCCCCAGGGAAACTGCTGCATATAAAGAGCTGCAAAAGTAGCACTTCAGTAGAGACAGTTAGATAAATAATCCTGAATAAAATTGCATATTTTTAAGTGCTTTATTAATATGGTTGGGTAGAGAGCATGCTAAATTCCTACATTGTGGAGATGAAGGTTACAAGAGAGGGATTATGCAGAGAGCTAAATGAGAGGGGGGTAGGGAAGGAAAAGAACAGGCAAAGGCAAATTCCTCCATTGTGTATGTGTGTGTGTGTGTGTGTGTGTGTGTGCGAGATACACACAGTGAGAATAGATACAGATGCATGAATTTGGAGCACATGGTGCGTTTAGGAACAGTTCAGGGGAATGCACTGACACATTGCATAGGCTGCAATGTATATGACTGAAGTGACATGATGCTATTACACTAGGATTTGCAAACTCAAATACTTCCAGTGCTGAATAGTTCCCATAAATGACTGAAGCTGGTCAGGTGGAAACTTTGGGGGAAACCCAGAAAGCATGAGGGGGGCAACCGTATCTCAACTCCAGTCATTTGTTATCTTGGTGGGATGGGGAGAAGCCAGAAATTCATATTTTTATGTAAAATGTTATTTGTTAACTACAACCATCACACACCACGTGAGCAAAAAAAAGAAAAAAAGAAAAAATTAAAGACTCTATCTGCAAGTCATGAAGTCCATTTGCCTGTCTGTGAGCCTCAAGTTTGTAATCTCCTACTTGGATTTTATTTTAATGACATAATTTGCTTACTTATTTATTTGCAGAGAGGAATGGACAAGAACAGGGGTTTTGAATATACTAACCAGGTTGTCCTCCCGATTAGCTGTGACCTTAGACCCATCGCTGAATTTCTCTGTGTTGTCTTTTCTGGTTTGGGAGTTTGAGTCTGGAAGATCTACTTTATGGAGTCATTGTGAACAGAAAATGGTTTAACTATGTAAGCACTTAGCACTGTTCCAATATCAGACAGAGCCACCAGATGCTGGCTCCTTTCTCCCTAAGGAGGCATAGCTGAAATAAGTTGTTATGGCAGGCAGGGGAAAAATCCAGAATTTTGTCCTCAGACTGTACATGCAGGCAGGTGGAGATCAATGCAGGTCCCTCTGCCCCCTCCACTTCTTTCTACCTTATTCCTTTAACTGAGGCCCTTTAGTGGACATTTGTCCCCTACATCTGCCAATAATTCCTACCTCCTTCTGATAAGAACAACATCTTGCATTTATTTGAAGAAAAACTCCTACTATAACCCTAGTCCTATATAGTACACAACTTACGAGTTCAGATGGGGTCTTATACATCCTTGGTTCTAAACCTGTCTAATCCAGATATCTTATGCTCCTGATCAAAGTAATTGGTTCAAGGATGGGTATGGGATACATGAGAGTTATCCCTGGGATGCTGCCTTGCACTATTGGGAAAGAGGTACTCTTTTTATGCTGATCTTGATAAACTGATAGGGTCTCAGTCCAGAATTTTCAGTGAACATCTTTCTACCATTTAGGGAGAATGTGTCATGGAATAAAGTCAACACCAAGAAATTCAGAGCCTAGAGATACAGCAATGCACATTTGGTCACCTTGATCCAGCCATGACTGAAACCCACTAGGACATTAAATTCAGAGTTTTTAAAAGTACAGTATCTTCCACTTTTGATTAAAGGCAGTTCTTTTTGGATTTCTGTCACCCATAAACCAGAGTTTGGAGGAAAAAACACTACTCTCCCCCATTTGGTTATTGTTTAATGCAAGGCTCATCATCTCATGTGGCCCGTGGAAGGGAGACAATCTACAAACTTACATCTATATTCATACTTTCTATCCATTTACAGTATGGCAAATAGGCAAAATGAATGGCTTTGGGGAAAGACCCCAGTTGGCCATCTGGCACTTCCATCTACTATCTGGGGACTTTGAGCAAGTTACTTATATAACTGTCTTACATGTATTAGAAGGACTATATTACCTTCTGTATAAAGTCATTGAAAGGAGTAAACAAGGTAATAATAACCTATTTTTGGAACTTTGGATATCATACACTTGGCTTACTGCTTTTCAGGCATCACCTCATTGAATTCCTATAACAATTTAAAGAGAAGCATGTCACAAAAATGTCTTAGCCTAGTGCCTGACATATAGCAGATGCTCAATAAAAAGGATTCTGTTGGAGGGAAGGACTGGGAGTGTGGGATTAGCAGATATAAACTATTACATATAGGATGGATAAACAAGGTCCTGCTGTATAGCACAGGGAACTATATTTAATATCCTGTGATAAACCATAATGGAAAAGAATATATATATAAAAAATGAATGTCTACATGCGTATAACTGAGTCACCTTGCTGTACAGCAGAGATTGGCACAACATTGTAAATCAACTATACGTCAATAAATAAAATAAAATAATGCATATAAAATGAAAAAAAAAAAGGATTCTGTCATCATTATCATCCTCCTCATCACTGAGATCGAGTGCAGTGCTCCTCTACCTCAAAGTGCACCGAATCACCTGGGGATCATGTTAAAGTTCAGATTCTGAACTTCACGTGTGCAAGGGAGCCTGAAATTCTGCATTGCTAACCAGTCCGTAAGTGATGCTGATGGTGCTGGTCTTCAGACTATACTCTGAATAAAAAGGACTAGGGTACCCAGAGCCAGGACAGCCCAAAATGAGAATCCCAATTGACTGGGTTTTGATTATTCTATTTAATTTTAACCAAACCATAATTTCATTTGGAGACATGCCCTCCCCCTATCCCAACACACACTAGACTGAAAAATCTAAATATATGATGCTCAAACTTCTCTCAGAAGCTCTGCGGGTGGGGCCCAGACAGCAGTATTTTTACAGCTTCATAATTTGCAGGCAAGATTAAGAACCCCTTGACTAGAGGTTCCTGCGGAGGGACAGCATAGAAAAAGGGTGATGACCACTTCCACTAACTCACAAGGGCAGATTTCAAATATCACTGGGACTGTCAATGACTTGATAGAGTAAGTATACTGACATAAAACATGTTAAACTTTATTAATAACACTTAGCCAAACATATTCCATAATTTTTGCTTGAAACAAGACTAAAATAAGCCATTTTGTTATTGAAATATTAGTATTGTGGACCTCTTCCCATTAGGTGATTGCATTAAGCCAGTTCTTCTACTGAGACTTTTTAGACAAGGGAGGAGTCAGGGTAGAAAATATTATTTGAAAATCTAGTTCCTGCGAAACCTAGAAATATCAACTTAAGAAATCAACTGTTGGGAAGAAGAAGAGAAAAAGAAAGGGACTGAGAAAATATTTTAAGAGATTATTGTTGAAAACTTCCCTAATATGGGAAATGAAATAGTTAATCAAGTCCAGGAAGCGCAGAGAGTCCCATACAGGATAAATCCAAGGACAAACATGCCAAGACACATATTAATCAAACTATCAAAAATTAAATACAAAGAAAAAAATATTAAAAGCAGCAAGGGAAAAACAACAAATAACATACAAGGGAATCCCCATAAGGTTAAAAGCTGATCTTTCAGCAGAAACTCTGCAAGCCAGAAGGGAGTGGCAGGACATATTTAAAGTGATGAAAGGGAAAAACTACAACCAAGATTACTCTACCCAACAAGGATCTCATTCAGATTTGATGGAGAAATTAAAACTTTTACAGACAAGCAAACGCTAAGAGAATTCAGCATCTCCAAACCAGCTTTACAACAAATGCTAAAGGAACTTCTGTAGGCAGGAAACACAAGAGAAGGAAAAGACCTACAATAACAAACCCAAAACAGTTAAGAAAATGGGAATAGGAACATACATATCGATAATTACCTTGAATGTAAATGGATTAAATGCTCCAACCAAAAGACATAGACTAGCTGAATGGATACAAAAACAAGACCTGTATATATGTTCTCTACAAGAGACCCACTTCAGACCTAGGGACACATACAGACTGAAAGTGAGTGGATGGAAAAAGATATTCCATGCAAATGGAAATCAAAAGAAAGCTGGAGTAACAATTCTCATACCAGACAAAATAGACTTTAAAATAAAGACTATGACAAGAGACAAAGAAGGACACTACATAATGATCAAGGGATCAATCCAAGAAGAAGATATAACAATTGTAAATATTTATGCACCCAACATAGGAGCACCTCAATACATAAGGCAAATGCTAACAGCCATAAAAGGGGAAATTGACAGTAACACAGTCATAGTAGGGGACTTTAACACCCCACTTTCACCAATGGACAGATCATCCAAAATGAAAATAAATAAGGAAACACAAGTTCTAAATGATACATTAAACAAGATGGACTTAATTGATATTTATAGGACATTCCATCCAAAAACAACAGAATACATTTTCTTCTCAAGTGCTCATGGAACATTCTCCAGGATAGATCATATCTTGGGTCACAAATCAAGCCTTGGTAAATTTAAGAAAGTTGAAATTGTATCAAGTATCTTTTCCGACCACAACGCTATGAGATTAGATATCAATTACAGGAAAAAATCTGTAAAAAATACAAACACAGGGAGGCTGAACAATACGCTACTAAATAACCAAGAGATCACTGAAGAAATCGAAGAGGAAATAAAAAAATACCTAGAAACAAATGACAATGAAAACACGACGACCCAAAACCTACTGGATGCAGCAAAAGCAGTTCTAAGAGGGAAGTTTAGAGCAATATAATCCTACCTTAAGAAACAAGAAACATCTCAAATAAACAACCTAACCTTACACCTAAAGCAATTAGAGAAAGAAGAACAAAAAAGCCCCAACGTTAGCAGAAGGAAAGAAATCATAAAGATCAGATCAGAAATAAATAAAAAAGAAATGAAGGAAACAATAACAAAGATAAATAAAAGTAAAAGCTGGTTCTTTGAGAAGATAAACAAAATGGATAAACCATTAGCCAGACTCATCAAGAGAAAAAGGGAGAAGACTCAAATCAATAGAATTAGAAATGAAAAAGGAGAAGTAACAACTGACACTGCAGAAATACAAAGGATCACGAGAGATTACTACAAGAAACTATATGCCTATAAAATAGACAACCTGGAAGAAATGGACAAATTCTTAGAAAAGCACAACGTTCCGAGGTTGAACCAGGAAGAAATAGAAAATATAAACAGACCAATCACAAGCACTGAAATTGAGACTGTGATGAAAAATCTTCCAACAAACAAAAGCCCAGGACCAGATGGCATCACAGGCGAATTCTATCAAACATTTAGAGAAGAGCTAACATCTATCCTCTCAAACTCTTGCAAAAGATAGCAGAGGGAGGAACACTCCCAAACTCATTCTACGAGGCCACCACCACCCTGATGCCAAACCAGACAAAGATGTCACAAAGAAAGAAAACTACAGGCCAATATCACTGATCAAAATAGATGCAAAAATCCTCAACAAAATACTAGCAAACAGAATCCAACAACACATTAAAAGGATCATACACCATGACCAAGTGGGGTTTATTCCAGGAATGCAAGGATTCTTCAATATACGCAAATCAATCAATGTGATACACCATATTAATAAATTGAAAAATAAAAACCGTATGATCATCTCAATAGATGCAGAAAAAGCTTTTGACAAAGTTCAACACCCATTTATGATAAAAACTCTCCAGAAAATAGGCATAGAGGGAACTTACCTCAACATAATAAAGGCCATATATGACAAACCCACAGGCAACATTGTCCTCAATGGTGAAAAACTGAAACCATTTCCACTAAGATCAGGAACAAGACAAGGTTGCCCACTCTCACCACTATTATTCAACATTGTTTTGGAAGTGTTAGCCACAGCAATCAGAGAAGAAAAAGAAATAAAAGGAATCCAAATCAGAAAAGAAGAAGTAAAACTGTCACTGTTTGCAGACAACATGATACTATACATAGGGAATCCTAAAGATGCAACCAGAAAACTCCTAGAGCTAATCAATGAATTTGGTAAAGTAGCAGGATACAAAATTAATGCAGAAAAATCGCTTGCATTCCTATACACTAATGATGAAAAATCTGAAAGAGAAATAAAGGAAACACTCCCATTTACCATTGCAGCAAAAAGAATAAAATACCTAGGACTAAACCTACCTAAGGAGACAAAAGACCTATATGCAGAAAACTATAAGACACTGATGAAAGAAATTAAAGATTATACAAACAGATGGAGAGATATACCATGTTCTTGGATTGGAAGAATCAACATTGTGAAAATGACTATACTACCCAAAGCAATCTACAGATTCAATGCAATCCCTATCAAACTATCAATGGCATTTTTCACAGAACTAGAACAAAAAATTTCACAGTTTGTATGGAAACACAAAAGACCCTGAATAGGCAAAGCAATCTTGAGAAAGAAAAACAGAGCTGGAGGAATCAGGCTCCCTGACTTCAGACTATACTACAAAGCTACAGTAATCAAGACAGTATGGTACTAGCACAAAAACAGAAATATAGATCAATGGAACAGGACAGAAAGCCCAGAGGTAAACCCACACACATATGGTCACCTTATTTTTGACAAAGGAGGCAAGAATATACAATGGAGAAAACACAGCCTCTTCAATAAGTGGTGCTGGGAAAACTGGACAGCTACATGTAAAAGAATGAAATTAGAACACTCCCTAATACCATACAGAAAAACAAACTCAAAATGGATTAAAGACCTAAATGTAAGGACAGACACTATCAAACTCTTAGAGGAAAACATAGGCAGAACACTCTATGACATGAATCACAGCAAGATCCTTTTTGACCCACCTCCTAGAGAAATGGAAATAAACACAAAAATAAACAAATGGGACCTAATGAAACTGAAAAGCTTTTGCACAGCAAAGAAAACGATAAGGAAGACAAAAAGACGACCCTCAGAATGGGAGAAAATATTTGCAAACGAAGCAACTGACAAAGGATTAATCTCCATAATTTACAAGCAGCTCATGCAGCTCAATATCAAAAAAAACCAAACAACTCAATCCAAAAATGGGCAGAAGACCTAAATAGACATTTCTCCAAAGAAGAAATACAGATTGCCAACAAACACATGAAAGGATGCTCAACATCATTAATCATCAGAGAAATGCAAATCAAAACTACAATGAGGTATCACCTTACACCCATCAGAATGGCCATCATCAACAAATCTACAAACAATAAATGCTGGAGAGGGTGTGGAGAAAAGGGAACCCTCTTGCACTGTTGGTGGGAATGTAAATTGATACAGCCACAATGGAGAACAGTATGGAGGTTCCTTAAAAAACTAAAAATAGAAATACCATATGACCCAGCAATCCCACTACTGGGCATATACTGTGAGAAAACCATAATTCAAAACGATTCATGTACCACAATGTTCATTGCGGCACTATTTACAATAGGCAGGACATGGAAGCAACCTAAGTGTCCATTGACAGATGAAGGGACAAAGAAGATGTGGCACATATATACAATGGAATATTACTCAGCCGTATAAAGAAATGAAATTGAGTTATCTGTAGTGAGGTGGATGGACCTAGAGTCTGTCATACAGAGTGAAGTAAGTCAGAAAGAGAAAAACAAATACCGTATGCTAACACATATATATGGAATCTAAAAAAAAAAAAAAAGTGGTTATGAAGAACCTAGGCCCAAGACGGGAATGAAGATGCAGACCTACTAGAGAATGGACTTGAGGACACGGGGAGGGGGAAGGGTAAGCTGGGACAAAGTGAGAGAGAGGCATGGACATACATACACTACCAAATGTAAAATAGATAGCTAGCGGGAAGCAGCCGCATAGCACAGGGAGATCAGCTCGGTGCTTTGTGACCACTTAGAGGGGTGGGATAGGGAGGGTGGGAGTGAGGGAGACGCAAGAGGGAAGAGATATGGGGATATATGTATATGTATAGCGGATTCACTTTGTTATAAAGCAGAAACTAACACACCATTGTAAAGTAATTATACTCCAATAAAGATGTTAAAAGGAAAAAAAAAGAAAATGCGTAAAGATTAAAAAAAAAAGAAAGAAAGAAATCAACTGTTGGGACTTCCCTGGTGGCGCAGCAGTTAAGAATCCGCCTGCCAATGCAGGGGACACAGGTTCGAGACCTGGTCTGGGAAGATCCCACGTGCTGCAGAGCAACTAAGCCCGTGCACCACAGCTACTGAGCCTGCACTCTAGAGACCGTGAGCCACAACTACTGAGCCCAAGCACCACAACTACTGAGCCCATGTGCCACAACTACTGAAGCCCGTGCACCACAACTACTGAGCCTATGCTCTAGAGCCCCCAAGCCACAACTACTGAGCCCGTGAGCCACAACTACTGAAGCCTGCATGCCTAGAGCCCGTGCTCCGCAACAAGAGAAGCCACTGTAATGAGAAGCCCGCACACCGCAACGAAGAGTAGCCCCAGCTCACCACAACTAGAGAAAGCCCGTGTGCAGCAACAAAGACCCAACACAGCCAAAAATAAATTAATTAATTAAATTTAAAAAAGGAATCAACTGTTCATCCCAATGGTCATAAATTAAAAATACATACTAATAATATATTTTAATCATGTACTTATTATTCATATTATTTCAGAAGTTCATAAGGACTCTGAAAAGTAAATAGCTGTTCCTCTCCCGATATATTTCTACTTTCAGTTTGGTACTTTTAAATTGTAAGATGTGCTGACCAACCAGCCATGAGAGATTCATGGATTTTAATAAAGAAATTGTTGTTTCTAGGGGAAAAATGCCCTTTTGGTTTAGGAAGTGTCCCCATTTCTATCAGACCAAATGAAAACAAAAAAAATGACCAGGGATAAGTTCTCTGCCTCTGTACACCTTGCTTTTTCCTTCCACACTGAAGGCTCTACTGAGGGCAGAAACTATATATTCTACACTTTTCTATGACCCATAACATCCAACACTCTTTGCACATAGTGGGGAACTGACTCAACACTTCTGTATCCCCCAGGCATGAGACAGTAAAATAAATAGCATAACCTGTAAGAACATGGATTGGGAGTTAAGCTGACCTGTTGGGAGCTTGACGTCCTGCAAAATTCTTGGCTGAGTGAACTCACCTGTAAAATAGGAGTTCTCTTAAGTACCTCCTGCAGGTAAAACACTAACACATAGTCTATCATACTATATTAGTAACATTACCAATACTAATTTATCATGGTTGAATAAAAAAGACACTTTGGTTTGGTTTCTCATTTCACATCTGTCAGGGTACCCCACCATGTACACCCATCAGCCCTGAAGCCTTTTCTACTACTGACTGTCCAATTCTAGGCTCAGAGAAAAAATCCTTTCACCTGCTCTGAGAATAGGAGGCACACATGGTTTCACCTGGACCTGTGAAGACTCCCCTAAGAGGTCTTACCTTCTCATTACTCTGATCTCAAACTTGAGTTCTTAGGCTGACCTGGCCATGAATGATAATCTTCTTGGTCCCAGCTGATCTGCCCTTTGCTCCAACCTCTAACCCTTGGAGAAGCAAGTGATCTGCCTTCATGGAGTTTGGTAGCTAACCTCTCAGGCTGCTGCTGCTATCGAAGCAGAAATCTGTCCTTCAGTCAGGCTTTAGCCCACAAAAGAGTCTTCCAGGAAGCTGAATGGTTGGAGAATAAGGCACAGTGGCACTGGCATACACCAAAGAAGTCTACGCTGGGCAAGTGGGACCCTCACAGAAGTAAAGTCACCACAAATGAGAAGACTGGTTGGACTAAACTTAATGAGTGAGGATCCTGGACAGATAACCCTTTTTAGTAAACCACTGAATAATGCCTATATATGGAACACTGCAATTCTTCCTGGACAGTACCTTGGAGAGCTCCTTGCAGCGCTTTCTGCTTCCCGGTTTAATAACAATTGCTAGAGCGCATACTGTGTGTCAGACATCAGGCTAAACCTGACACGTTATCTCATTTAATCTGCACAACAAGCCAAGGCTTACAAGTGCTCAAAACTTATAAAAAGCACAGTTTTCAAGTGGAGCTTTGAACTCAAGCAGTAGAGGGTAGAACGCCAGCACCCTGATGAGTAAACACTATGGGTGCTGGCTCCTTGCCTCCCCTGGGTCCCATTATGGAGAGAGCTTTAGTGTGCATTAGGTTGTCATTTCCCTGCACTGCCAACTTTTCAAGGGGGACAATTCATTCTGACAGAGCTCTGGGCCGCTGCATGCCCTAATAGTTCAGTAAGAATGAAGGGGAAAATTCTCAGTGCTGAGGAATGTATTAATAATTGGGACTGACACAGAAACTACCTACACAACCAACATGAGACTTGGTACATTAGACCTGTTTGCCTGTCAAATGCTGCATTATCACTTTAATTGCTGGGACTCATTGCCCTCAAGTAAAATAAACAAGAACAAAGGGGAATTTACAGTAGTGTGTGATCCACCTCTCTGCTGTGGTCATTTCTGTGGCACCCTCTTACCTCCAGCTGGGCTTTTGAAATGAGGAATCTTTTTTTAGCTGGAATATTCACCGCCGCCTTTCATAATATCAGCTGGAAGAAGTGACACATAGTATTCAAACCTTGGCTTTGTGTCTTCATGAGGAAATGTTAAATGACTGATGGGTTGGCTAATAATGGCAAAAAATAAAATGCTGCCTCTCTACTTTTCCATCAGAGAAGAGAAACAGGACTAGAAATCTTTTCTGCATTTTATTGTTTTCTACCCATTTTGTAGTCGGGCATGCTGAGACGTCAGTACTTGTGGGTTCTTAAATTAAATCAGGAACTTCTCTGAGAAGATCAATTAATTTTTCAATTCTCAGCATCTTTGTTTTCTCAGATCTCACTTCTAAAGGATGTGACCATTCCAGTGGAATAACAAATGTCAACAGACAGCGAGTAACCACTGAAATGTTCAAGTATGTATGTAGGATGGAGGATAATTTAGGAAGAGAAGAGTTAGAAGTTAGAATTCCCCTTTTATAATTTGGCCACCTTGCACTCTGAGACTTGCCAGGTGGCTGTATGGTCCTTATTCTGACAATTTCCAAACTGTTTCTTGAACCCCTATAATGTGCAAAGCGGCTATTCTGAATCACACTCTCTAAAAGGCACAGGGAACTGTGATGGAGACATCAAAATATGAGTCACAATATAAAAGACAGCAATCAAATCAAAACTCAGTTACTCAAAAACCATTCTGGCAACATCTTCAGGAACAGAGTGAAGACACACCTGATAAACCAAGCTCTCCATTGGTGGAGTTGGAAAATAATGGATTATGTACTTACCTGGACAGGTGTCCCTTTCTCATCAGTCCTTGAAATGTTAACTCATTTAGATTTCCTAAGCATACATCCAATAGAACAGTCCCAGAAGTGTACCGGCTCATGAGTGACAGACAGTAGAATGGCATGTGAATGTTCTTAGAGATCAAGGGATCATGGGCACACCAGAGTGCCCATTAAAAATGTTCATTCTAGGGCTCTCCTGATATGCCAGATCAGAAGTGGGCCTGGAAACTCCACTCAAAACCAGCATTCAAGATGATTCTGAGGCAGGCCCCAGGACTACAATCTGAAAAATACTGCCACAAATCATTTGCCAAGCAGATAATTGAAAAGTATAGGTAATCACCCTCAACTAGAAGGAAAATGAAGCAATGGTACCTGTGTAACTGGTAGTGGCGCAGCTTCCAAGAGACACATCTGACATTAGGGTCATGTCCAAAGTAGGCACACAAAACAGAAATCACACATGGTCAAATCTTAGAAAATTGCTTAGGAAGGTACCATGCTGGTGACAACACACCACCCTTCAAAAATTTGGGACTGACAGTTTCTTCACTATTATTCCAATGCCTTGGTCTTTTTTTGAGCAACAACTGATTAAGCTGTTGACCTGTGCTTAGGGCTATGTTGCATGAATGATACACAATTTGAAAATGGAATCACAGTCGGCATGATGCAATGCAACAGTCAGAGAGATGGGCAGGAACTGAGGTCCACTGAGGGGCGCCGTATTGAATCTTCTCTCTCATTCATTCAGAAATAGCTCTCGAATAACACCAAGAAATTCCCTGCCTTTGTGTTGTTATAGCTGTTGAGAAGGAGGAGGAGTTGTAGCGTGTATAAAATTATTGGGTTTTATTGGCCTGGCATACACAATTGCATTATCTTAGGTTAAACGTGGGAAAGAGGTGACTCTACTATAGGGACTTGAGTTTCAAAATGAAGCTTAATTGGACCAGTTACACCACATTAACAAAAACCAACTGAACTTAGACCTTTTAAAATAGCTACTGAAACTTATTGGGTTTCTATTTTTTGATCAAATGGGTTTCACTCTGGTCAGACAACCTCTTTGTACAAATGCACTCGCTCTTTCAGAAACAATTAAAAAAAACCCTTCGGTGGAAGGTCATGTTTTAATCTTACAAACACAGAGAAAAATAATTATCCATCTGGCTTTCTGAAAGGAATGGAATGGTTCCAACACCACTTTTATCAATTCTCTTCCTTCCATTTCCAGGATGTAGTCAGGGCAGGGATCTATAGCTAGGAGCCCGTTCTGCTTTGAGTCTGACAAAGACAATCCCATCAAGTGTGAAAAATCCACCACAGAATTCGTTCTGGAACAGCCAAGTCTCAGATTTTTCCGGGCTCCACAAAATGCCTAGTCTATCATATTTGTTTCTAAATGCACATGACATTCTTTAACATACCTAACAGTTACTTTCAGGGGAAAATGCATTTATAAACGAGCCTGGCTGCAGCATCCGACGGTCCCTTTCCCCCCCCTCAAACTTTTAACTGTGCTCATCAATTACTCTTAACGGTGCAAAGAGTTGGCAGTGTTTACCTACCATCCTTTCTGAGTTACTCGGCTTGATCTTGTGGCTCATTAAAAGCATCTCTATTTATTTGCTGTGTGTTACAGTCCTTAACTTTGGCACAAGACGCCAAAAGAAAGCCCATTTTCCTTTTCCCTGTGGTGTTAATTGGTGGAGCATGCTGCCTGCCTCTTCATTAATTATGTCAATGCGTATGAAACTTCCATTTTCACGGGGGTGAATTAACAAGACTTCTCTGAACAGGGCTGACAAAAAGCCAGCCTGACTGCCTGTGACGAGGAGAGTAATGAAGGCTACTGATGGTCAAGGCTACGTTCTGTTGCAAAGGCTTGCTCTGTCAGGCCCCAGAGCCCTTCTCACCTCTCCTTCTGTGACCGTCAGCAGGAGACAGGCACTTTTGTTAAGCTGGGGATATCGCTCTGCCAGGGACAGCCCCTCTGCCCGCCCAGACCCCAGAGATCAGATTGTGCTGACCATACTAACTGCATGCAGCTGATGAAGGCAGGGGAGGTGTAGTGGTTCAAGCCCCCCAGATGGAGTAGCGGCTTCTGATGCTCGCAGAGAGGTTCCTGATTACCTTGCTGCAGGGGAAGCGAGAAAATAAAAGGCAATCCCTGCTGAAAACGCCTTTTTTTTTATCACTCCGAGAGAGATGACTTGCGGAAGTCTCGCAGTTAGGTAGAAGCAAAAGAAATACACACACACACACACACACACACACACACACACACACACTACATAACCCTAAGAACCTTAAGCCAAATCACATCTTCTGGTTAAACAAAATCATTCTCTTTCTCTCTCTCTCTTTTTTTTTTTTTTGCCTACTTCTCTGCTCAGTTACAGCGAAGGTTGGTAAAAGAGTGACACCTAGTTACTGTTCTACCGTTTTCTGTCTCAAACACGCATCCTCCTCGATGGAATTGCTGACGAGGACCAGATACAGATTTCCATCTCTCGCTCGCTCGTTCTCCCTCTGGCTTTCTCATGCTTTTTCACTGTATCTTCTGCTATCTCTCCATCTCTATCTGGGGGGCTCATATGAGAAGCAAATTGAAGGAGAACGAGAGAAAGAACACATAGACGGAGGAAGTCCTAGTTAGAGCGTATTTCTTAGTTGCTTCTCCCAAACACATCTGTGGGGGGTAGAGAACAGTGACTTGCAGAGGATTTAGCCAGAATCAGGAAAAGAAAGAAAATGTAAGGTCTAAGCTTGCTTCCCCAAAGGATCATAGGGTTAGAAAGAGTCAGCAAGATGGAATGATTTAGCATGGTTTCTGAAGGGGGGAGATCCAGTCAGGCACATGTGTACCCTGCACACACTTACAAACATCCTTATACACACAAAGACACACACACATACAAAAACACAAACACACAGGCACACACACATACATACATATGCATACACATATATACATGCAAACACACATATATACAAATACACACACACAAAACACAAACACATATATACACACACAAACACACATATACACATACACACATATAGTCAAACACACATGCACACACACAGTCAGTGGAGATAGTGCCACAGTCTCTTCTGAGATGAGCTCTCCAAGATCGCAAAGACTTGACCGTTAGGAAGTTCTTCCTGATGTCTCACTGCAGTCTTTCCTGCTGTGACTAAAGCTTTTTCTCAGAAGAAAGTGAACATCTATCATCCACCAAACACTCCTTACCACGGTTAAGAAGCAGGTGTCCGTTTTAAGCTAAGCCCTTGATTATACACCTTGAAGTGGCTATCTCATGATCTATTTTATTCCTTTTGTGAGGGATAAAACCGAGGGTAGCAGATGTAGGGTTGGAAGTCAAGAGGCAAGTGGATAACAGATTCGAACACACCATAAACGCAGGTTCCAAATATTCAGCGTTCGGTTTCATTCACAAATCCTGTGATACTTTTTCTTACCTATGTGCACTGGGGCACATTTCTGATTCCCCTGAGACTTAGTTTCTTCATATGGAAAATAAGAGAATAATGACTGACTCACAGCTTTCTTGAAAAGAAGGAGCAAATAACAAGGACGTAGTGAAAATTAAATATTTGTGAAAAAAATAACAACTGTCAGTAATGGCTATCCTAAGCATTATGTACCAACCAAAAGGGGGCTCTCATAGAAGAATAGCACAGGTTTATGGAGTGCTCGTTACGTATTAGATGCTGGGCTAATCTCTTTACTCATATCATTACATTTAATTATCACAATGACCCATGAGGTCAATGTCATTGTTATTCTATTGTACAGAAGCGAAAACTGAGGCTTAGAAAAGTCAAATGACTGGTGTTATTGTTGCTGATAGTAAATGGAGGAATCTGGACTTATTGACGCTCTTAATGATATGCAGAGAGTGGCATGATTCACAACACCAAAAAGTGGAAACAACCCACATGTCCACCAACTGGTGAATAGATAAATAAAATAATGTCTATCCATACAACAGGATGCTCTCTGGCAACACCTGCTACAACATGGATGAGCCCGGTAAAGGTGATGCTCAGGGAAAGAACCCAGACACTAAAGGCCTCCTACGGTCTGATTCCATTGATATGAAAAGTTCAGAACAAGCAAACCTACAGAGACAGAAAGCAGACGAGTAGTCGCCTAGAGCTGAGGGAGGGGGTCAGTGAATGCCAGTCTGTTCAGGGATCTTTTGGGGTGGTGATGAAAACGTTCTTCCCTCCATCCCCAACTCTGAGGTATAACTGACAAATAAAAACTGTATATATTTAAGGTGTACAACATGGTGATTTGATATATGTAAACATTGTGAAACGGAAATGATCTCAAATTAGATTGTGGCGATGGCTGCAAACCTCGGCAAATATGCTAAAGAACATTGGACTGTACACTCAAAATGGGTGAATTGTACGGTATGTGAATTATATCTCAATAAGGTTGTTTAAAGAACAAAAATCCTTTCTTGCTCTAAGACAAGCTACCCAGACCACCCCACTTATAAGCTCATGTAGGTACAGAGGCATTAAACATGAAGAGCATTTATCTACTTAATTTTGCAGAGGTGGGGACCACCAAGGAAAGGCAACAATGGAGAGAAATGAGGCTGGGGAGACAGAGGGAAGATTGTGTCCACGGCAGGTCCTGTGAGGGGTTCCGGACTTTATTTTCAGGGCTCAAAGAAGTGTGTGTCTTTCTGTATGTGTGTGTCTGTGTGTACTTGTGTATATGTGTTTGTGAGTGTGTGTATATATGGGTGTTTGTGTGTATGTTTATGTGTCTTTTTAGCATGTGAGTGTTTGGGTATATGTGTATGTGGTGTGTGTGCATGTGTGTGTATGGTCAGCACTCGGAGAAGAGTTTGAAGTAATGCAGAGACACGATCAGATCTGGATTAGAAAGTATGCCTCCGGCTGCACAGGCTGGAGAGGAGGGGTGAGCTAAGGGCTGACCAAGCAGAAGCCACAGTGGTTTCCTGTCTGAGAGGGAGATGAGGTCTGGACCAGAGATGGAGTGGAGAAGGCGAGAATGGACAGCCCTAAGAGGCATGTCAGGACGTGGTGGTTTACCGGATGCAGAGAGGAAGAGGAGCGTTGGGTGCAGGAGAGGGAGGGGTGCTGATCTTGAACAACTGGGTCACGCCATTCGCTAACATCGGGATCTATATTGGGAAACATATTTGCTGGGTAAGATCAAGGTGTCATTGTGAAGATCATCCTCACCTCACACACATAAGAAATTAAACCTCAGAAGTCCTTTGGGGAAGAAAGATGAGAACAGGATGAGAGAGACACTCGATCAAATGAAGGGTCTACATCTGCTTCATTAGAAATAGAACCCTTACTTGTTTGAGATACATCGTCAGGGACCAAGAAAACTGGAGGGTGGTGGAGGAAAGAGGCGAAAAAAGACATTCTTCATAGCCAAGTTCAGAAGCTTCCAGACGGGATCGGGCTCTAGGCAAGGTGAGACCGTCAAATTCTTTCCCACTTGCTCCTCAGGACAGTGGAGATTAATCCTGAGCTAGACAGTGCAAACTTGGAATGTTTTCCTTTTTTAACCATATGCACCACTTCGGAGTTCCCGCATGCCCTCTGGCTGGCAAAGCCCTCTAGCTGTCTTTAAGTCTGTTCCCCTATTTCTGGGCAGGACTTTTTCAACTCTCATCTATCAGAGAAGTCTATTAGGAAGAATTGGCTTTGGCATCAAATAGTGTTGAGTTGGTTTACGGCTCTATCCTTCATTCGGGGTGACATCTTGGGTATGTTCCCTGGCTTTCTGGAACCTCAACTCCCTCCTGTATAAAATAGGATAATACCAGGGCTGATAGGATGATTAAGTGAGATAATCTATTCCAGTGCCTGGCACACAGTTGGCTTTCAATTAAAGGTGATGGTGATGACCATAATCCTCCAAGGCAACAATTTTCCACCTTTTTTGGCTTGTTGGCATTAGGGGATCCCTTTGAGAATTAGGAAAAGCCATGCCCCACACCCTCAATAAACGCTCATGTGTGAAAACTTTGGACAGACCCTCTTGAAGTCTTACCCATGGACCACAATTTAAGAATCTCACCAATGGACCACATTTTAAGAATCTTCGATCCCAGGCATTGGTTCTCAACTCTGGCTGCCCATTAAAATTACCTGGGGAACTTAAAAAAGAACACTGATAATCAGGCCCTTCTTCCCTAAAATTATCTTTAATTGATCTGGGGTTGGACACAGACAACATTCATTCTTAAGGCATCCCAGGGGACCCTAATGTACAATCTGAATGGAGAACCATTGACAAAGGGGGAAAGCACAGGTGCCTCCTTTCCTCTGCTTAAGATATTATGCTGAGTGTCCTGTATTTCCCTAGATTCTGGCAGTGTTTTGGGCTCCTAATGACCCACAAGCCATTCACACTCGAGCCCCACTAGCAGCATAATCTTGGCAAGCTACTCAACTCTTTGCCTCTCATTTATTTCCTCCCATCTATAAAATCAGGAGTGGGACAGTCATACTTCTCTTCCGGGATTTTGGGAAGAATCAAATGACACGTTCCACGAGTGGTTCACCAGATATGGGTGGCGCAACAGCTCAATGATAGGCCATGTGCAGCCATTATTGCTTTCATTAATATTAAGGCCATCATCATCATTACCGTAGCATACTATCCCTTCACCCTCAATAACGAAACTCAAATACTGATGCGATTTTTTTCCTTTTTTTTTTTACACAGCTGGTGAGAATGCCTCCTGCCAGAGTCTGCAGCCTCCCAGGGGTGTGAGCCTCCGCTGTGTGGAAAAAGGTCTGTGTCCAGGACCTATCCCCAGTGGTTCTAGTTCAATGGGACAAGGATGTGGCCTGATAATCCATTTTTAGGGATCCTGCCAATGCTGAGGAAACCTACACTAGAGTGTACCCAGATTTTGAATTCCCTACACCCTAAAGCAGCTTCTGCATAGATTCAGGTACAGGAGGTTGGAGGTTACTCATCAGATAGGTGTTCCTCAGTCATCAGATGCTAGGGCCATTGATGCTACAACCAAGAGATCACTCTCTCTGATGGTAAGGAATTGTGCCCATGTCAGGGGAAGCAGAAGCAAAGGGACCAAATACAAAGGTGGCTGATGTGAGGACACAATTCAGCAGCTTCTCTCACTCCTGGTTCCTTTCCCTTGACCCTAAATGACAGGTGCAGTTGCTTCAAGCAGCGCTCCTGGACCAGCCACCCACACCAGGTAACCATATCACCTTTCTTTTGGGACACTCTTTTTGCCGCTGATCACCAGCTAATCGTCATTCCCTTGACTTGTCTGGAACGTCCCTGGCCCTGCTTTTCTAGAAAGTGATTCAGCCAGGCAAGGCAGGTTATTTGGGGTGGCTTGATGGGGGTGAGAGCGGGTGAGCAGAAGGGAGGAGGGGTGAGAGGGGAAGGCAATTTACAGCACCTGTGGGTAGCTGGCTTCCCCCCCCGCCACTGGCACATTTCTAATTTTATTTTGCTTGCATTTATATTAGGAAATGCCGCAACCACCTTGTGCTAGGGGTGGAGGACGGGCTGGAGGAAGATGTGAATGCTCATAGCAGCTTAGAGACAAGGGGCTTTGGATACCCCTCTATGGCTTCCCTGTTCAGGCTCCTGCCCACCTGGCCTGGAAGCCGAAGAGGAAGTATCCCCATTTTCCCCAGCGCAGGAATTACTGTAACATAGGTTCTTGTTCATTTCCCCCTGGAAACGAAAGGAGGTACCTTCACTTACCAGGTGTGGCTCTAGATTCCAACAATGGTCTCTTTCTCTGTCATTTCAGATTCATGGGATGCTTTTTACGTGGAAGATCCTCACTGGAGCCTTTACTATTTCCTGTATTTATTCGTGATGAAGCCCTAAAGCCCAGAATTTCTGTCCTTCTGACAGCTACCAGCCCCATGGGTTCAAGCTTGGCTCTGGAGATCACACCGACCTAGTTTTTAATCCAATGAGACCTTGGGCATCGTATTTAACCTCACTGAACCTCGTTTTATGTAATATGAAGATAATAATTGAAATTTAAATGTCGTAACTAATACACGCAAGCATCTTAGTGGCGTGCCTGACACCTACCCAGCATGCAAATAAAGAACAGCAATTGGTGTCATCATTACCATCATTATGATGGTCAATTTTATGTGTCACCCTGGTTAGGCACCTAGTTATTTGATCAAACACTCATTTCAGTGTTGCCTTGAAGGTATTTTGTTGATGGGATTAACACCTACCATCAACTGTCTTTAGATAAAGGAGATTGTCCTGGGAAATTTTAGTGGGCCTGATCTAATCTCTGAAAAGCCTTAAGAGCAGAACTGAAGCTCCCTTGAAGAAAAAGAAAGTTCATCTGCGGACTGCAGCATCCGTTCCTGCCGGAGCTTTCATAGCCCACTCTTCCTGGTGGCCTACCCTATGGCTTTCACACTTGCCTAGCCAGCACCCACAGTCATGTAAGCAATTCCTCGCAATAAGTCTCTCTCTCTCTCTGCACATCTTTATATGCAGAGCAGCTGTGTTTTCATTGTGTGGGGTTAGCCCCTCACATTTTCCATGGAAACACATTTAGGGTGGGTGCTGTATTACTTTGCTAGGGCTGCTATAACAAAGTATCACAGACTGGGTGGCCTAAACAACAGAAATTAACTTTCTCACAATTCTGGAGGCTGGATGTCTGAGATCAGGATGCCAGCAGGGTTGGTTTCTGGTGAGGACTCACTCCTTGGCTTGCAGATGGCCACCTTCTCGCTATGTCCTCACATGATCCTCCCTCTGTGCCTGTGTCCTAATCTCCTCTTCTCATGAGGACACTAGTCGCATTGTATTAGGGTCCATCTGATGACCTCATTCTACCTGGGCCCATCTAATGACCTCATTCTACCTTAATTATCTCTTTAAAGACCCTACATATCTTTAAATACAGTAGCATTCTGAGATGATGGGAGTTAGGACTTTAACATATGAATTTTGGAGGGGGGTAAAGTTCAGCCGTAACAGATGGTGAGAGCATTGGTGACTGTCTCATACCTTAGCTCCAGTAAAATCCCTGCCTCCCAAATCCAAATTCTGGAACTAAAATAGCAATCCTCAGTTGACCTGTAGCCACCCAACTCCCTCTTGGCTATCTGCTGCAGGATTGGTGATGCCTGAAGTTCCACCTTGCTAGAGAGGATAACAGGCACCAAATTCAGTAGGGGATGGCAAAATAAATTCCACTTATAAGAGACCCAAATAAGGTAACTGATGATCTTCCCTAAGACTAAGACAGAGGGAGAAGAGGTGGCAGGTAAACTGCCTTGGAGTTGAACTCCCACTGTGACAGTTTATCTTCTCCATGGCTCTGTCCCCTGAAAAAAGGTAAGATGTTCTCTGGTGACAGATGGTGCCAGTGACAGATGGTGGCTGACTGCCCTCCATCAGGGAAGGTTCTAGCACAAAGCCACATGAACTGGGTCCAACAGACAAATAAGCCCTGGATGGACGAGAAGCAACTGCCATACAGAGAGCCCCAAGTCACTGCTCAATTGTTGGGTTCTGTTAAGAAACATAAGACCTGCCTTCACTTCCATTCATCTTTAGGAGGCAGAAACAGTTCTCGGCACTGAGCACTATAAGACTTTATAGTGAGGGTTTTGCACCGCCTAGTAAACTCACAAATAACCCATCTGGCCCCAAACCTGAATGGCTCTATTTCCATGTCATTACTTTTTGTAGCAAGATCAGCAATTAAATCAACCATTTCATCATTCAAGCAATATTCACTGGATCATCTATTGTGCACCAGGACTGGTAGGGGCCAATTTGGGGGTGTGTTTGATTTGGTTTTCATAAAGTTTATGTTTTGGCTCTTTTATGCTGTGGAGTTCCTCTCTCTGCCATTCATGTGACTCTAACGGAAGGCGGAGTAAAGACTCCTGGAAGGGACAGCCGAGAAATAATGAAAAGCATTTTCCCTCTGCTCAGAAGCATTCATGGTTGATCAACCCGAAGCCAGCAGAATGAAGGGGCAGAGCGTGACCAGAGGAGCCACTGTAAGCCTGGTGGATGATGCAATATACACGGGAATAGACAGCTATGTATGAGAAAAAGATGACGAAGATGCTATAAAAGAAAATACAATGTAAACCCCTTGCTGATCAGGAAAGAAATGCCACTAAGATGGATGGGGTTATTTGAAGACACTGCAAAAGCACCTCCACAGCTGTATGGAATTTCCATAAAGCCCTTGAAGTTGCTGGGATGAAGAATGAGATTATGGTGAGTAGCAAAGGGCTAAATTGGCTGCAAAAGGCCATGAAGTTCTGTGCGCCATAAGTGGGACTAACATACACAAAGGGAACGGACCATAGCACTAGGAAGAAATAAGCTAGTGTTTCAAGTCAAGATGATTTCTCCCGTCTCCCCAATTTTTTTCAGGTAAGGGTATCGTTTGATTGTTTACAAACCCCAACCTAAAAAAAAACAAAACAAAAAACAAAAAACGGAACTGCCTGTGTTCTAAAATGTGTCTGTGCTATAACGCCCCCTTTCAAACTCTTCCACTGCATATTTCTTCTTGGCCAGGAGCTGGGAATTCAGCTATGGGAAATCTCATAGCAAATGTCGTGGACATGTGTTTGTCACTTCGTAAATCCTCACTCTCTGCTTGACAGGACTCCAAGATCACCTTTTAAAGCTAATCTAGAGGGATAAGACAGCATTCTTAGCACTTCAACTAGAGTACAATATGACTGGCAATAAAATCTGCCTTCACCCACGTGATTGGCAGAGGGTTATGGTAGGGTAGGCGACTCGCGTTTGAGAGCTTGCAAGACTCTTTCTTACAAAAAATACCTGTAAGCAAATATCCCAATTGCTAAAAATGCATGCAATGTATTTGTAAAGGGGCTGTTAGTTGCATTTGGCAATGCAAAGTCAGACATGTTACATACATAGCACACAATCTCGAATCTCCGACCTACTACCCACCCTTAACTTAGCCAGATCCTTGCAGTGTAAACACCAAATACAAAGGCATTATTCCCTACTAAATCTATTTTACCTACTAAGTCTCTCTAGAATGATAATCCGTCTATATCAGATGACTTACGCTGATAAAAAATATTACTATACAGAGGGGATTGTTTTTCTAAATTAGACTCTAAGTAAGCATTTGCCTAAATCTGCTAAACATGTTATCGAGTTTAGTTGGTTCAACGAAAATGAAACATCTGTTCTCATCTGGGTGACCAAGCCACACCTGTGTGCAAAGAACAACATCTGCCACGGACCCATCATGTTGTTGACCAAATCATATAAGAAAGCCCGACAATCTTCCTGTATCCCACCACAAATGCAAGGAGTGGACTCAAACGACTGCCTTGCTTTTGGGTGTGTAAGCAGAACACTATTTGCTCTTCAGTAATTGCTCCACACAGTTCCCTTTGGGGTGAGGTGGCAATTCACCGCCCAGAGATAATCAGTACAGACCCTGTACTCCCCTTTGCCCTTTTAAAAGACTCAGGGGTCTCCTTTTCTTCCTTGTCTTTCTGCCCACCACCAAAGGCTGTAGGTTGAATGACCAGGTTTATGTCAACACTATTAATGATCAGAAAGGCACGAAGATCCAGTTTTCAAAATGTGTCCCATATTGTAAACACGAATGGCAGAAACATAAACATGGTGGGCAGAGACATACTATTGAAAGTTTGGCATTTCTCTCCATAAGTTTCCACTCGATTGGAATTTTCCAAAATATTCACCTGGCCAACCAACCCTCATCTTTTTTACTATTCCCCATCTCAGCCTCTGTCTTAATATCAGAGATGGGGTGGGTAGAGGAAGCATATATAAAGGAAATTAAATATCCCCACATATAGTTTCCATCTCTACTTCACAGAGGAGTGGCGTAATTCCTCTCTCTTTCTCTCTCTTTCTCTCTCTCTCTCTCTTTCTCTTTCACACACACACACGTACCACATTAGAAGGAGAGTAAAGTGATAAAGAGAAAATTGCATTATTCTTCTTCTTAAGAAAGAGAGAAGAGGAGTTCGTAGTTATGGTGGGCAGCCCTGGAGAGAGCAGGAGCCCGGGAAAATGGAGAGAAGTAGGGCAAATACGACAAAAGTAGTAGCTTTCTACTGAGCCTCCAGTGATATGCTTTCAATAAACCTGATATCATGTTACACACCTACAGTAAAATCCATACCCAATAGGGCATCAGAAGCCCTACCTGGTACATCCTCTGCCTGCCTCTTCCTCCCTGTTCATATCTCCTTTTGTCTTGAATGTCACTCCCCTCCCCCCACTCCCGCCTCCACCCTCCACACTGGCCTCCTTTGTCTCTCTTGAGCACATTGATAAACTTCCTTTGGCGTTAGGGCTTTGAAGTTCTGTTCTTCCACTTAGAACTTTCTTCACCCTAACCATCACATGGAGACACCTTTCCACCCTTCAATTTCAGCTGGCAACCCTTCCTAATTTCTTGAATATGTACCATTATCTCTCATCATAGTGAGGACAATGTGTTCACTGATTTTATATATTTGAGGGGTATCTCTGCCAGCACAACACTGCAGGAAGATAGAGACCTCTACATCTTGTTTACTAGCTCACCAGCACCAAAGGCATCTTTGTTGAATAACATGAATGGCTCACCCATTGTCCACTGAGAGAGAAGACAAGAGAAGGGAAGGGAAGACAAGAGGAGTCTAGAGGTCAAGATGAAAGGGAAAAAAAAGAACTGCCAGTGAACAATCCCTGATGTCTGAGAAGACCAAGAAACTTTAAAAAACAAGGATGCTAATATTGAATTCTAACCTGTTTGCAGTGCTGTGATCCCCCCTGCCCCGACCATCTCCAACTCACATTAAAAGTTGCTACACACAACGGACTTGGATGTTTGGGGAGGGTCTGAAAGGGGCAATAGACTAGAGGTGGGAGGAGATCACAGGGAACAGAAAATTGGAATGAGCAGTAACTGAGAAAGTAACAAATCCTACCAGGTGTAAGCTGGTACCCGAGAGGGGGAAAGGACTTCCCACCACCCATGGATAAGGACTGTAGCCAGTTTAAATATAGAAACCTGGAGAAGTTCGAGGCACCCAGGCTGCAGATCTAAATGTTAATCAAAGATTGCGACAGTCTTAAAATACAACGTGAGTGATGTTTGAGAACACAGCACAGCTTGTGCAGCCCTATGTAAAGCAGATGCAAATCATATGTAAATGTGGATGTGTCCTCCTTGACTAGTTCTGACTACAGGCCCCTTTGGAGGATTAGCTTTCTGGACATACTTAGATTTCTAGTTAAATCAGTGTATGGGGAGCCACTCTGTCACTTGCAAAGCAGAAGACTGCCTTTGCTGGGTTTTGAGGGGCTTTTGAGAAAGAGCTGCTAATAAGTTGATATTTGCAGAGGGAAAGGGGAAACTCATAGACACTATTTGTCAACAAGGTGGTGGCCTGGGACTCACATATAAAGGGACCTGCTTCTGCGCTGTGAGAAGGATAAACAAGATTGTGCTGGCTGAGAATTCATTGCAATCCCAGGGGCAACCCGTATTGATTTTTTTCCCCATTTTTTAAATTGTGATAAAATACACATAACATAAAATTTACCATTTAACTATTCTTAAGTGTACAGTTCAGTGGTATTAAGTAGATTCATATTGTTGTGCAACCATCACCACCATGAATCTCCAAAACTCTGTTTATTTGCAAAACTGAGACTCTGCCCCCATTAAATGCTAACTCCCCACTTCCCTCTTCCCCAGCCACTGGTAACCATCATTCTACTTTCTGTCTTTATGATCTTGATGACTCCAGGTGCCTCATATAAGTGGAACATACAGTACTTGCCATTTTGTGACTGGCTTATTTTACTGAGCATAATGTCTTCAAGGTTCATTCATGTTGCAGAATATGTCAGAATGTCCTTCCTTTTGAAGGCTGAATAATATTCCACTGTATGGATATACTACATTTTGCTTAGTCATTCATCTGTTGAGGGACACTGGGTTGCTTTTACATTTTAGCTATTGTGAATAATGCCGCTCTGTACAAATATCTCTTCAAGTCCCTTCTTTCAATTCTTTTGAGTATATAACCAAAAGCTGAATCACTAAATTAAACAGTAATTCTATTTTTAATTTTTTTGAGGAACCATTGTACTGTTTTCCATAGCAGCTGCACATTTTACATTCCCACCAACAGTGCACAAGAGTTCCAATTTCTCTACATCCTCGCCAGTACTTGTCACTTTCTGTTTTTTGATAGTAGCCATCCTAATGGATGTGAGGTGGTATCTCACTGTGGTTTTGATTTGCCTGTCCCTAATGATTTGTGATGTTGAGCATCTTTTCATGTACTTGTCAACCATTTGTATATCTTCTTTGCAGAATGCCTATTTGAGACTTTGCCCCTTTTTGAATTAGGTTGTTTTGTTGTTGATGTTGAGTAACCCATGTTGATTTTTTCTTTCTTTTCTTTTTTTTTTGGCATACAGTTAAGTGAGTCTAGTAGGAAGACTGTAAGAGATTCTTCCAAAGGTAATGCAGATACTATATCTATGCTCAACCTCCTAACATAGACTGTTCAGATTTTAATTAGCTGCCCAAATTTTTTGAAGTTTCATTAGCACAATCTCCAACCTAAATCCCACAGTCAACTCTGGTCTGGAGGTCTATAGTCACCACGTAAATGATCTTCCTGACCCCATACGTGTCATGCCCATTCTCTACACAGCAGCTTCGGGGAGCTTTGGAAATAAATATCAGATCATCCTCCTCCTGCCAACATCAAACTGAGGACTTCCTGCCTTGCTCAGAATAAAATCCCTATTTCTTAATGTGGCCTACAAGAACACACAGGACCTGTTCTTTCCTGACCTCGCTTGGTGACATCTCTACATCTCCTACCGCTATCTGACCCTTCTAACTTTCTTTCGTTTCTCAGTGAAGCCATTTGATATCTGGTATCTGGCATTCCTTCAGCTTGGAATGTTTTACCCCCAGAGCTGCATATGCCTGACCCTCTCCCCTTCCCCATCCCTGAGTAACCTCACTCTTCACCCCAGTCCTCCTCTCTCACGTCTCTCTGCTTTATTGTCTAAAATGAACCAGCTTTTGCTTTCTGAAATTATTTTACATTTGTGTTTTCTGTCTTGATCTCATAAACTTGGGTTTGGTGGTTGTTTACCTAGTCCCTGAATAACTGTGGCTTCAACAAAATATAGGTTTATTTTCTCTCCCATAAAATAAGTTCAGGACAAGGCAGTCCATCAGATATCTTGTTGCTCCCTTCACTTTTCTGTTCCACCATCCTTAGGACATAGAATCCACCCTCAAAGTCACCTCAGCATCACCTAGTTTCATGCAGTAGGAGAGAGAAAGGGACAGAGGGCACATGGGTGCTGGCTTTGAAAGTGAGTCAGCCCCTACTGAAGGGTTTGCCCAGAAACCACACCTAATAATTTTCATTGTCATCTTGTTGGTGATCCCACTCTGCTAGGAAAGCTGGAGAACACAGTATAATTTTCCTTTAATCTGGGCATCTTGGCTATGACTAAGGGACCAAGGAGGTCGATTACTAAGGAGGAAGGGATAAACGGCTGTTGGTAGGTGGCTGGCAATTTCCATCACAATTCCTTCTTGACTGTTTTTTTCCCTCTACCAGAAAATATGAGCTCCATGCAAGTAGTGATCTTGTCCATGTGGTGTAATGCAGTATCCCCAGCGTAGGCTGCAGGGTCTGATGGGCACATAGTACACAGACATGCAATAAACATTTGCTGAATAAGGATGAAGCACAGTAGTGGCTTTTAATTTCCAACGTGAGGTTTAAGAACACGCATGGATCCTTTCTGCCACGTTCCGATTCTCCCATAAGACAGGAGGCCATCCTCTTCCCACTCCCCTCCCTGGGAAAAACCATCTCCCTTTCATCTGAGAGTCATAGGATCATTCTTAGTCTACAAGGAGAGTGGGGCTTCCTTTCTAAAAATCACTGCTGCCTAGAGTTTAGCATTTTGTTCTCCATGGAGCCCAGTTTGCAGGCCAGAACAATTCAAACCTCTCCTCAGGGACACCATGGGTTCACGTCCCTCACCATAAAATGTAGCTATAATCTGACTTTTAGATTTTTCTCCAGAATTTGCCAGGAATCTGGCTCTCTGATCGTTGCTATACACATTCTGAGCACATTCAAGAATGGGTGAGTGCACGAGCGGCCCCACAATGTTTTTTGTCTAACTTTGTTCCAACCCTACCCAGACAACTGACCGATGCCATGTGTGGAGGTGGGTGCCATCCCTCCAGATAGGAGGATGCATTGCCATGACATGTGTCTGCTTATCCTAAAAGTTCCAAACCTTCAGGCGTCTGCGACCTAGGACACGCAGACATCCATTTCCAAAGACGTTTTAAAGTGCCTGATTCAGAGCCCATCTTGAAAACATTTCTCATCTATTACTTTTTAACCGATTACCATTCGATTTTTCAAATGATAAAACAGAAAAACCTTTAAACACTCAGGGGATCCTGAATTATTAAACATAAAAGGGCACTTTGGTATATTTATTATCACACTGGAGGAAATCTTGTCTGGTTTAAGCTCTTAGCTCCTTAAAATGTCCCCTCTACACCGAAGTGGAGTTAAAAATGCATTGCCATAAAACTCTATCCATTTCCAATTTTCTCATCATCGCTTTCTGACATTATGAGCTGTCACCTTCCCAGGCTGCAACTTCCTCTGGGGAGGAGGGTGGTCACGTGACGCTGGTGGTCATACTTCACTGGCCCCTTGGAACTGAAATTGAACCCTGGTCCTTGGAGCTGCCTCCTTTTCCACTCTCCAGATGGACTTTGTTTCTCCAAGGATCAATTTCTGAGGGTTTCTTGCAAGCACAGTTCATACTGTGCAAACTGAGGGCAAGGCAGCAAACTTGTATCCCTGGAACCTGTGCTAGTGCTTTTTTTTTTTTTTTTTTAATGGAGGTAAAATTCACACAACGTGAAATTAACCATTTTAAACTACAATTCAGTGGCATTTTGTACATTCATATGTTGTACAACTGCCACCTCTATTTAGTTTCAAAACATTTTCCTCATCCCACAGGAAAACCCCATAACTGTTAGGCAATAAATTCGTATTTTCCCTCCCCTAGAAACTGCCATTCTGCTTTCTGTTTTTACAGTTTCCTATTCTGGACATTTCCTACAAATACAATCATAAGTATATGACAGTCTGTGTCTGACTTATTTCACCAAGCACGATGTTTTCAAGGTTCACCCATGTTAGAGCATGCGTCAGTATGTCAATACTTTTTATGGCTGAATAATATTCCATTGTATGGATGGACCATATTTTGTTTACCCATTCTTCCACTGAAGAGCGTCAGGGTTGTTTCCAACATTTGTCTATTGTGAACAATATATGAACATTTATGTACAAATTTTTGTTTTGAATACCTGTCTTAAATTCTTTTGGATGGACGCCTAGTAGTAGAATCCTGGATACAATGATAATTCTATGCTTAACATTTTGAGGACCCACCAGACTGTTTTCCACAGTGCCGTAGTACTTTTTGTTCCTGGGTTTTTAGGCTCTCTCCTATTGATGCCTTTTTTAACTTAGTACTCAAGAAAAGATCACTCCAGAAACAGAAAGAAGCTCTGGAATTCCCCAAAGCCGGTGTTATAATCCACAGCAAGCTCACCTCTCCCTGCTTCAAATGCAACCATATGAAATACAAGATACCGAGAACCGTATTTTTCCTTATTCTTTTTCTTCATCCCATAGGGGAACAGCTGTGTAGCAGGCTTAGAGGAACAACATTTGTATTTAGTTTCAACAGCCTGGAGAAACCAGAGAATCCTGGTTGAAAGGTACATTGGAGGTGGGATGGGGGGAAAGGAACAATGAAGGAGATGGGGAAAAAATGTATGTGTTCAGATGTTAGACGACACGGAGAATTAGCCTGGCGGCTCAGGCTGGCTAAGATGTACACTTCTGAAATGGAGCCTTTTGAACTCTCCTTAAAATTGCCCCAACTTGCATATAAAGATGATACCACTGGCTTTATATATTTCAGATAATACAACTTCCCCTCTTACACACCATTCTAACTATATTTAGCAGTGCATATTTATCTTTGGCTCAGAATTCTACTTCCCTTTCCCTTTGCAAATGCTGTCCTCTTTGCCTGATACATCCTTCCACAAATCGTCTGTCTGAAAAAAGCCTGCCCACCCTCAAAATCCTGTCCAGAAATCACCTCTCTCCCCCCACCTTCCAAGACACCCTTCTCAGCATGATTCTTGCCCCCGTAGACACATATGTCATTCAATTTTGTTTATCATTACATGTGACTGTCTCCCCTTCCTAACCGTGCGTTCTTTGAAGGCAGGGATCCTGGCTTCCTCTGAAAATAGGGATAAAAAATATTCACTTCTCAGGGTTGTTGTCAGATTGAGCTCACATATTTAAAGCATGTGCATCATAGGTACTTAATGAATGTTTGCAAAGCATTTAGACCTTTAGATACCTACACTACCAAGGATGGCAATGATCTGAACAAAAGATGCTTCTTGATTGTGTACTGCGAAGCCAGTCTGGTAAATGAGGCTAGGGAGAGAGGAGAAGAGGGGTGCAGGAAAAGTTGGGTAAAAGATTCACTGAGAGATCTTCAGAGTGAAACGTGAGAATGAATATAACATGGCCGGCACCATGAGCAGTAATTTTACAACACATACACGTACTAAATAGATTTAGTCATCGTAACTATTATCATTATTGCCACTCTATGGGACATACTGATTTATACTTCAAAATCGCTGGACCAAGCCTGTGCCTTTGCTTTCCTGGATGAATAAAAGAAGGAGGAGGAGAAAGAAGAGGGAGAGGAGGAGGATGAAGAGAGGGAGGGAGGGAGACCAAAACAAAACAAAAACAGTCATCAATGAAGCTTCAAAACTCCCTCTGGGAGGCTGAGAAAGATGATACCCACATTCTTTAGATTCTCAGAGCCTAGAAGAAAGTCCTTAGATCCTGCTGTAAACAGCAATGTGACCAAGATTCAAAGAAAAAGCATGTTGCAAGTGCTAAGCTGCATTCAGGAATCCTTTGATAAGAGATACAAGCCAGGTACCTTTCTTTAAATCGTGAGCATTTTACGTACCAATTAACTCTTCTAAACCTGTGCTGTTGAGTCATTGTC